>NC_056429.1:14078473-14203473 GCF_018296145.1 Oncorhynchus tshawytscha
TGCTTCAGTTTCAACTGTTCTGCCTTATTATTATTGGACCATGCTGGTAATTTATGAACATCTTGGCCATGTTCTGTTATAATCTCTACCTGGCACAGCCAGAAGAGGACTGGCCACCCCACATAGCCTGGTTCCTCTCTAGGTTTCTTCCTAGGTTTTGGCCTTTCTAGGGAGTTTTTCCTAGCCACCATGCTTCTACACCTGCATTGCTTGCTGTTTGGGGTTTTAGGCTGGGTTTCTGTACAGCACTTTGAGATATCAGCTGATGTATGAAGGGCTATATAAATAAATTTGATTTGTTGATTTGATTTTGATAAGGGAATGAATGAAATAGGCCATAGTTGCGAAATAATTACAATATAGCAATTAAACACTGGAGTGATAGATGTGCAGAAGATGAGCGGAGTGTGCAAGTAGAGATACTGGGGTGCAAAGGAGCAAAATAAATAACAGTATGGAGATGTTGGTAGTTGGGTGGGCTATGTCCAGGTGCTGTGATCTGTGAGCTGCTCTGACAGCTGGTGCTTAGAGTTAGTGAGGGAGATATGAGTCTCCAGCTTCAGTGATTTTTGCAGTTTGTTCCAGTCATTGGCAGCAGAGAACTGTAAGGAAAGGAGGAATTGGCTTTGGGGGTGACCAGTGAATTACGGGGAGTTTCAGGCCCTGGAGTGAACATAATTGGAGACTCGCAAAGTCGACTAAAAACGAGGGCTGAAAGGCTCACATTGCAAACTTCTCTTGCTTGGCTAGTCATTTGGAACGGTCCCCAAGATGGTGACGGGGATTCCCCCAAGGGCCTAAGGCGAGAGTAAGTGGACGAGGGTGTGTCTTTTATTTGTTTGAACAGCAGCCTGTCTAATTTATTTGTCTTATTCTGTGATATAATGGCGGCCGCTAACCAACGTTAAAGCTGCATCCCGCCACCTACTGTGCTGGAGTGTGTAGTCAATCACGGTTTACAACATTTCTAAGTCCTCCTACCTAACTCGGTACTATTTTATTTTTTAAGGGTGAAATATTTCTATAACGCTTGTTTGGACGACCGGCAGTATTTGCGTTTCCTGGATTGTTAGTGCGCAAGCGCAATCCCGTGAGTCCTTGGATGATCCGCCTGCTGTAGGTTACGCAGCCTGCAAAGGGACACGGACAAAATGCAGAGCTGGAATCAAGTATATCGCACTCTGGCAACGGTAAGGAAAAAATTATGACATGCCAATTAGTAGTTCAAGTTGTCCGAAATAAATATAACTAAAAGCGACAACTTGTAGAGTTACCTTGGTAGTTTTTCAACGTGATTTATGGAGTCCAGGCCTTGCTAGTTGAACCCCTCCATTACTTCATTAGCTAGCTAGCCTATCCTTAGGAGTACTAGAACTCTAAATTGGCTAGCAGTGTTAGCTCTTTCTTGCCGCCCAAGCGAGCCGTGGTTTGTGGAATGTGCTTACATTGCAGCTGGCTAGGTTTAAATTGCTTTCATAAGCTAATGTCATAACGAAATCTTACATTTCCAATCAAGCTAACGTTACTGTAACGTTAGCTAGCTACCTAAGTACCATTAGCCAACAAGCATCCCATCGCGAATGTAGAAGGTGACATCATGCCCGACTGGCTGTCAAACTCGCGGGCTTGTTTGTGGATGTAAAGAACACCATCTGCTTTGACTGCATACAATGGTACATCAGTGACTCAAACTGCGCATTCAACCTGATTTGTAAAGTTATTTGATTCATTATGTAGCTATTCAAATTAGATTTGAGCACTGTTGTTAGCTAACTAACGCAGTACATTTAGCTAGAGTTGAAAGTCGGAAGTTTGCACGCACCTTAGCCAATTACATTTAACCTCAGTTTCACAATTCCTGACATTTTAAGCCTGTATAAAATTCCCTGTCTTTGTCAGTTAGGATCACCACTTTATTTTAAGAATGTGAAATGTCAGAATAATAGTAGAGTGATTTATTTCAGCATGTATTTCTTTCAACACATTCCCAGTGGGTCAGAAGTTTACATACACTCAATTAGTATTTGGTATCATTGCCTTTCAATTGTTTAACTTGGGTCAAACATTTCGGGTAGCTTTCCACAATAAGTTGGGTGAATTTTGGCCCATTTCTCTTGACAGAGCTGGTGTAACTGAGTCAGGTTTGTAGGCCTCCTTGCTCACACACGCTTCTTCAGTTCTGCCCACAAATGTTTTATAGTATTGAGGTCGGGGCTTTGTGATGGCCACTCCAATACCTTGACTTTGTTGTCCTTAAGCCATTTTGCCAGAACTTTGGAAGTATGCTTGGGGTCATTGTCCATTTGGAAGACACATTTGTGACCAAGCTTTAACTTCCTGACAGATGTTTGAGATGTTGCTTCAATATATCCACATCATTTTCCTGCCTCATGATTAGAGGTAGACCGATTTATGATTTTTCAACACCGATACCGATTATTGGAGGACCAAAAAAGCCGATGCCAATTAATCGGCCGATAAAATTAAAATATTGAAAAAAATATATGTACATGTAATAATGACAATTACAACAATACTGAATTAACTCTTATTTTAACTTAATATAATACATCAATAAAATCAATTTAGCCTCAAATAAAAAATGAAACATGTTCAATTTGGTTTAAATAATGCAAAAACAAAGTGTTGGAGAAGAAAGTAAAAGTGCAATAGGTGCTATGTAAGAAGGCTAACGTTTCAGTTCCTTGCTCAGAACATGAGAACATATGAAAGCTGGTGGTTCCTTTTAACATGAGTCTTCAATATTCCCAGGTAAAAAGTTTTAGGTTGTAGTTATTATAGGAATTATAGGACTATTTCCCTCTATACCATCTGTATTTCATTAATCTTTGACTATTGGATGTTCTTATAGGCACTTTAGTATTGCCAGTGTAACAGTATAGCTTCCGTCCCTCTCCTCGCTCCTCCCTGGGTTCGAACCAGCAACACAATGACAACAGCCATCATCGAAGCAGTGTTACCCATGCAGAGCAAAGGGAACAACTACTAGAAGGCTCAGAGCGAGTGATGTTTGAAACGCTATTAGCGCGCGCTAACTAGCTAGCCATTTAACTTCGGTTACACCAGCCTCATCTCGGGAGTTGATAGGCTTGAAGTCATAAACAGCGCAATGTTGACGCACAACGAAGAGCTGCTGGCAAAACGCACGAAATTGCTGTTTGAATGAATGTTTACACTCCTGCTTCTGCCTACCACCGCTCAGTCAGATACTTAGATACTTGTATGCTCAGTCAGATTATATGCAACACAGGACACGCTAGACAATATCTGGTAATATTATCAACCATGTGTAGTTAACTAGTGATTATGATTGATTGTTTTTTACTAGATAAGTTTAATGCTAGCTAGCAACTTACCTTGGCTTACTGCATTTGCGTAACAGGTAGTCTCCTTGTGGAGTGCAACGAGAGAGAGGCAGGTCGTTATTGCGTTGGACTAGTTAACTGTAAGGTTGCTAGATTGGGTCAGCTCGGGGGATCCAATCAAGGTGAAAAATCTGTCGTTCTGCCCCTGAACAAGGCAGTTAACCCACCGTTCCTAGGCCGTCATTGAAAATAAGAATGTGTTCATAACCGACTTGCCTCGTTAAATAAAGGTATATAAAAAATTGGCGCCCAAAAATACCAGTTTTCGATTGTTATGAAAACTTGAAATCGGCCCTAATTAATCGGCCATTCCGATTAATTGGTCACCTCTACTCATGATGCCATCTATTTTGTGAAGTTCACCAGTCCCTCCTGCAGCAAAGCACTCCCACAACATGATGTTGCCACCCCCGTGCTTCATGGTTGGGATGGTGTTCGGCTTGCAAGCCTCCCCCCTTTTCCTACAAACATAACGATGGTCATTATGGCCAAACAGTGATATTTTTGTTTCATCAGACCAGAGGAAATTTCTCCAAGAAGTACGATCTTTGTGCAGTTGCAAAAAAAGTCAGACTACTGTTATGCTGGTTTTGGAGCAGTGGCTTCCTCCTTGCTGAGTGGCCTTTCAGGTTATGTCGATATAGGACTCGTTTTACTGTGGATATAGATACTTTTGTACCCGTTTCCTCCAGCATCTTCACAAGGTCCTTTGCTGTTCTGGGATTGATTTGTACTTTTCACACCAAAGTACGTTCATCTCTAGGAGAGAGTACCCGTCTCCTTCCTGAGCGGTATGATGGCTGCGTGGTCCCATGGTGTTTATACTTGCGTACTATTGTTTGTACAGATGAACATGGAATTTTCAGACGTTTGGAAATTGCTCACAATGATGGAGCAGACTTGTGGAGGTCTACAATTTTTTTTCTGAGATCTTGGTTGATTTCTTTTGATTTTCCCATGGTGTCAAGCAAATAGGCACGGAGTTTGAAAGTAGGCCTTGAAATACAGGTACACCTCCAATTGACTCAAATGATGTCAATTAGCCTATTAGAAGCTTCCAATGCCATGACATAATTTTCTGGAATTTTCCAAGTTGTTTAAAGGCACAGCCAACTTAGTGTATGTAAACGTCTGACCCACTGGAATTGTGATACAGTGACATAATCTGTCTGTAAACCATTTGTTTGAAAAATTATTTGTCATGCACAAGGTAGATGTCCTAACCAACTTGCCAAAACTATAGTTTAACAAGGAATTTGTGGAGTGGTTGAAAAGCGAGTTTTAATGACTACAACCTAAGTGTATGTAAACTTCAACTGTATATATTTGAGCATTTGATCAATACTTGAAAACAAGCTACTGTAGTGAGAATCATCTTTAACACTTGCTATTTGTTGACGTTAAGATTTTATTACCCATTTTCTTTACAGGAATTTGTGTCTCTAGAGCACTGATTTAGAAAAAGATAACCAACATTTTATACTGACTTTCGACATGGATGACAACAGCCGGTCACACAAGAGCTACATACCTACAGCAAATGCTGACATTATAGTAAAATCTTTCTGATTGTCCCCATTTATCCTCTCCTATCACATACAGCGTAGCCACCAACTCCCGAATAGGCTCCAGGGTGCAACTGTCTCTGTCAGAACATACTCTGACAAAGCACAAAGTAAGTAAACATTTATCACTACAATGTCTTGCCTGGAAACCTGATGTTGAATTGCATTGAATTTTACATCTGGCAGAAATGAGCGTTTGAATCAGGAAAGTTTCCGCTCTCGACTTCTACAAGTTAGAATGTTAAATAAAATTATATTTTAATGTACTTCATTGGTTTTCCATGTGGTTAGTCCTTTTGGCGGTAGGAATCTGAGACAATATATCCACAGGAAAGTATAATTACATAAATGTTTGAAAGCACTGATAGCACTTTCAGATTTCTATCACCTGAAGCACTACCTGCGCTTTCAAACATTGATGTAATTATACTTTCCTGTGGATATATTGTCTCACATTCCTACTGCCAAAAGGACTATCCACATAGACAATTGGTAAAGTACGTTAAAATATCATTTTATTCAACATTCAGGCTTGTAGCGGTCGTGAGAGAACTTCACTGATTCAAACGCTAATTTCTTCCTGACGTAATATTCTATGCAATTCAATGTTGGGTTTCCAGGCAATCCAATTAGATCATTTGCTGCACTGCACTTATCAAACTGTATGCAAACATATTCACAATGTGAATGCAATACCAGTATGTGCCTCTAACTTGTTGCCCCTCTGATAAACATGTTCTTTGCTCTCCTGCAGTTGATGCTGATGTCACAGTGGTGGGCTCTGGTCCTGGTGGATATGTTGCCGCAATCAAAGCAGCCCAGCTTGGTTTTAAGGTAAAGCTAACTCTAAACTATTTCTATCAGCATGTTAAATGTGCAACCAGAGGAAAAATAACTCTGGACCACCTATACTCCAAACATAGAGACGCATACAAAGCTGTCCCTCGTCCTACATTTAGCAAATATGACCATAATTCTATCCTCCTGATTCCTGCTTACAAGCAAAAGTTAAAGCAGGAAGCACCAGTGACGAGATCAATAAAGAATTGGTCAGATGCTAAGCTACAGGACTGTTTTGCTCACACAGACTGGAATATGTTCCGGGATTCCTCCGACGGCATTGAGGAAGGAGTACACCACATTAGTCATTGGATTCATCAATAAGTGCATTGACTATGTCGTCCCCACAATGACCGTACGTACATACCCCAACCAGAAGCCATGGATTACAGGCAGCATCCGCACTGAGCTAAAGGCTAGAGCTGCCGCTTTCAAAGAGCGGGACTCTAACCCAGAAGCTTATAAGAAATCCCGCTCTTCCCTCTGACGAACCGTCAAACAGGCAAAGCGTCATTACAGGACTAAGATCGTATCATACTACACCAGCTCTGACTCTCGTCGGCTGTGGCAGGGCCACCATCACAGACTAGAAAGGGAAGCACAGCCGAAAGATGCCCAGTAGTACGAACATACCAGACGAGCTAAACTACTTGTGTGCTCGCTTTGAGGCAAATAACACTGAAACATGCATGAGAACACCAGCTGTTCCGGAAGACCGTGATCACGCTCTCCACAGCCGATGTCCACCATAGTGCCTGTGCACATGAACACTAAGGTAATCTGCCTAAATGACTAGCGACCCGTAACACTCACATCTGTAGCCATGAAGTGCTTTGAAAGGCTGGTCATGGCTCACATCAACACCGTCATCCCAGAAACCCTAGACACACTCCAATTTGCATACCGCCCCAACAGATCCACAGATGATGCAATCTATATTGCTCTCCACACTGCCCTTTCCCACCTGGACAAGAGGAACACCTATATGAGAATGCTGTTCATTGACTACAGTTCAGCGTTCAACACCATAGTGCCTTCAAAGCTCATCACTAAGCTAAGGACCTTGGGACTAAACACCTCCCTCTGCAACTGGATCCTGGACTTCCTGGCGGGCCGCTCCCCCAGGTGGTAAGGGTAGGTAACAACCCATCCGCCATACTGATCCTCAACACCGGGACCCCTCAGGGGTGCAGGCTCAGTCCCCTCCTGTACTCCCTGTTCACTCATGACTGTACGGCCAGGAACGACTCCAACACCATCATTAAGTTTGCCAATGACACAACAGTGGTAGGCCTGATCAACAACGAGACCACCTATAGGGAGGACGTCAGAGACCTGGCCGTGTGGTGCCACAACCTCTCCCTAAACATGATCAAGCACACCAAGACAGTCGTGAAGAGGGCACCACAAAGCCTATTCCCCTTCAGGAGACTGAAAAGATTTGGCATGGGTCCTCAGATCCTCAAAAGATTCTGCAGCTACACCATCGAGAGCATCCTGGTTGCATCACTGCCTGGTATGGCAACTGCTCAGCTTCAGACCGCAAGGCACTACAGAGGGTAGTGCGAACGGCCCAGTACATCACTGGGGCCAAGCTTTCTGCCGTCCAGGACCTCTATACCAGGCGATGTCAGAGGAAGGCCTTAAAAATTGTCAAAGACTCCATCCTCCCTAGTCATAGACTGTTCTCTCTGCTACCGCATGGCAAGTGGTACCGGAGCATCAAGTCTAGTTCCAATAGGCTTCTAAACAGCTTCTACCCCCAAGCATAAGACTCCTGAACATCTAGTCAAATAGCTACCCAGACTATTTGCATTGCCCCCCCTTACACCACTGCTACTCTCTGTTGTCGTCTATGCATAGTCACTTTAATAATTCTACTTACATGTACGTACTACCTCAAATAACCGGTGCCCCTGTACATTGACTCTGTATTGGCTACCCCCCTATGTATAGTCTTACTATTGTCATTTTACTGCTGATCTTTAATTACGTGTTACTTTTATCTCTTATTCATATCCATATTTTTTAGAAACTGCGTTGTTGGCTAGGGGCTCGTTAGTAAGCATTAGTAAGCATTTCACTGTAAGTATCCTGTTGTATTCGGCACATGTGACTAATACAATTTGGTTTTAACTAGGCTAACCATTCATTCTGATCTCTATCGAGTGAACGAAGCGCAAGGAGTAAATGTAGGTTTATGCCTATTTAATAGTGATGCCCATCTTGTGAGAATTGTTTAACAACTACGTTTTCTACTTTACAGACGGTGTGTGTGGAAAAGAATCCCACCCTAGGCGGGACCTGTTTGAATGTCGGCTGTATCCCTTCAAAGGTAAACGTTGTCAATCAGGAATTTATATAGCTTTTACTGGGTGTTAATGTGCAACACTGCACAACTTCGTCTGTGAGTTGAGGATGAATGTAGAACGTCTGTTTTCTCCTGTCACGTTCTAGGCCCTGCTGAACAACTCCTACCTGTACCACCAGGCCAATGGCAAGGACTTTGAAAGCAGAGGCATTGAAAGTAAGAGCTAACTAACATTGGCTAGACCCAAGCAGTGGTCACCACCAGCCCGGGGCCTAGAGAGCTGAAGGGTGTGCAGGCTTTTGAATTTTTAGGGATGCCAGTTATGAACTTCACTTGTCTCTCTGTCTGTGCCAGTCTCGGGGATCACGTTGAACCTGGAGAAGATGATGTCACAGAAGAGCGGGGCAGTCAAAGCACTGACTGGAGGCATTGCACATTTATTCAAACAGAACAAGGTGAGGCCTTACCTACAGTCAGTCCCTCCCTACTTACATTGTTAATGATAGACCTAGTTCACAAATTATACAAACTTAACTCACTTTTTGGATAAATGGCAACTAATATAGGGTTCCTGCCAGTCAGCATCAGATTAGTTAGTCAGTATGGTATTAGTATGGGTCCGACAGTGCGTTGTTAGCTCATGCAAAACAATGGGAGTGGTAGAACCTGTTAGCGGGCTCCAAATGGCATGCTAAAATCAACTCTATTTCAAGTACAACCCATGTTCTATCCTTTTATAACCACCAAAAGCCCTGACAGCAAGAGTATGACTAAGGTCCTTCAGCTTTGAGCCAAGAGATTTCGCCTCGGCAGGATAAGCTTGAAACAGCAGTTTTGACTATAATATATCTTCTTTGAATGGACGCTACCTTCTATGGGTATTACATTGTCAATGGACTTGTCCTTTGTCTTGAACCCACTTGTAATTTGAATCCATCAATGTGATACCAAAGCAGGCTGTTTTGATGCTTCCCGCTGTATTTTTTTGTGTTACTACAGGGTCAGTAGTGATCTTGACCACGTCTTTAATTGATGTAACTGATGATGTAATGTGGCGGTTTCTCCTCAGGTGACACACGTGAACGGCTATGGGAAGATCACAGGCAAGAACCAGGTGACGGCCACGGCTGAGGACGGCAGCATGCAGGTCATCAACAGCAAGAACATCCTCATTGCCACTGGCTCCGAGGTCACGCCCTTTCCGGGGATCGAGGTATGTTACTGTACTCTTTTAGTAGTTTGTAGCAGACGACCAGATGTTAGTAGTCCTTGGCAAAGCCGTGTCCTAACTAACCTCCTGTGCTGTCAGGTTGATGAGGACACAGTGGTGTCCTCCACGGGAGCCCTGGACCTGAAGAAGGTGCCTGAGCATCTCATCGTCATCGGAGCCGGAGTCATCGGGGTGGAGCTGGTGAGGGACCACACACACACACACAGGATTACAGCAAGGGTTCATACAATAATTGCTTTATTTGTCCATTTGCACTGATGTTCTTAAGTGTTTTGCTGTCTCAGTACCCAACCTGACACGCACCTGGAGTGCTTAGAGGTAGTGTCTTACTCAAGGGCACAATGGTGGTAGGTAGTATACAGGGATGTTGAAGCCAGTAACCCTCCAGCTGCCAGATCACTCTGTGCAGATTTACCCACAGGCATCTCTTAGGGAATATCCAGGGTCCAGTCTAACATCCTGTTTGGCCTCCTGTTCACCAGGGGTCAGTGTGGCAGCGTCTGGGCTCCAAGGTGACAGCGGTGGAGTTCCTGGGCCACGTAGGCGGCTTGGGCATCGACATGGAGATCGCCAAGAACTTCCAACGCATCCTTCAGAAGCAAGGCATAAAGTTCAAGCTGGGCACCAAGGTCATGGGCGCCACCAAGAGGCCCGACGGCCAGATCGACGTGGCGTGAGTTCCATCCCCCAGTGGAGTGTGTTTGTGTGTGGATCTGAATGAACGAAGTCACTGAAATGGATGTGCTTGCAAGTTTCTGGTTAAACATTAGGTCATACTAAACGGCTGACCCCATTTAGGTGACTGATCCATTGTTTGGTCGATAGGCTGTTTGTCAACCAAGATTATTTTTTTGTTGATTAGTGGCAAATATATTTTAAACAATTATGGCACACGAGACACCTGAGTGGACTAATCCATTATGGAGGCCACAGGGATGGGACAACAGTATCACCAGTAGTAGATTTATCATCATTTCTAATTTACAATGCTTGTTTGGTTACAGTAAATTTTATTAATGCAGTCAATATATTATTAATAAAGCCTTACCATTGTCATTGTAGGAGTGAATATGTTTGCAGATCTCAAAACCTAAGCTAAAAGTTTGTTTATTTAATTCCATTTACGAGTTGTCAATTTATTAATTGTCTTTTTGTTTGGCGCACTCCTGTCAATCTTGAGTAGGGACACACGGTGATTACGAATAGTCTACCTGGCCTGCGCACAAATGTAGTCTTATAAATGTGCCCATTTGGGGATCTGATACTATTTCTGACTGTCTCAACTCAACATCACTGTGGAGCTTCTCAAAGAAAGTTTTTCTTTGCCTCAAACAGCAAGTAAACAGTCTGTTTTTACATCCATTGAGAATGACAATAGTTCCTCAACAAATCCTATTTGAAAAAATCTTTCTAGCTCGCTCTCCCTTTTCGATTACCACTCAGCCTGAAGAGGGGAAAAATGACACGTTGTGCTCTGATCCGTTGGAAACGTCATAAATTAGGCCTATCTGATTAGTTCTTATCCCTTGCACAAAATAGCCTACAGCTGTGTCTGTCAATGTGATTTGTAGGATATTTGTATTAGAATATTTTCTGGCTGCAATGTTTTTATTTGGCTATTGTAGGCTATTTTTACATATTGGCAATAGAAGCTACTTATAAATGTGTTTCATGTAGAATTTTGATTAACCACATGACATTATTATGATTTTATTATAAATTAAATTGTTCCACAAAAACTTGCATATAAATATCATAACTGGCACGCAGATCATTACAAATGGTAGGATAAATTTGCGCTCCAAATGGAAAAGGTTGCCGACCACTGGTGTAGCCTATTACCGGCAACTTCAGGCTCTTATAACAGCAAGAATCTGCAAAGGCAGGCAGGTCCAGAACAGAGTTTTTTTCTTCTGGTTAGGTTGTTGATCTCTGGCTTTAGTCATTTGTGTCTTCATTTTTAATCACAGTGCTTAAAGCATCAGACAAGCTCAGTAGCCTACATATAGTTGATTGTATTCAAACACATACATACATACATACATACATACATACATACATGCATGCATACATACACACACACACACACACACACACACACACACACACACACAGTTGAAGTTGGAAGTTTACATACACCTTAGCCAAATACATTTAAACCCAGTTTTTCACAATTCCTGACATTTAATCCAAGTAACAATTCCCTGTCTGCCTGTAAAAAATTGTTTTAGGTCAGTTAGGATCACCACTTTATTTGAGGAATGTAAAATGTCAATAATAGTAGAGAATTATTTCTTTCAGCTTTTATTTCTTTCATCACATTCCCAGTGGGTCAGAAGTTTACATACTCAATTAGGATTTGGTAGCATTGCCTTTAAATTGTTTAATTTGTGTCAAATGTTTCGGGGTAGCCTTCCACAATAAGGCGGGCAAATTTCTCCTGACAGTGCTGGTGTAACTGAGTCAGGTTTGTAGGTCAGGGCTTTGTGATGGCCACTTCAATACCTTGACTTTGTTGCCCTTAAGCCATTTTGCCAGAACTTTGGAAGTATGCCTGGGGTCAAAAAGTGCGATCTTTGTGCAGTAGCAAAAAAAGTCAGACTACTGTTATGGCTGTTTTGGAGCAATGGCTTCTTCCTTGCTGAGTGGCCTTTGAGGTTATGTCGATATAGGACTCATTTTACTGTGGATATAGATACTTTTGTACCCGTTTCCTCCAGCATCTTCACAAGGTCTGGGATTGATTTGTACTTTTCACACCAAAGTACGTTCATCTCTAGGAGACAGAACGCGTCTCCTTCCTGAGCGGTATGACGGCTGCGTGGTCCCATGGTGTTTATACTTGCGTACTGTTGTTTGTACAGATGAACGTGGTACATTCAGGCATTTGAAAATTGCTCCCAAGGATGGAGGTCTAAAAAATGTTTTTGATTTTCCTATTGAAGGTAGGCCTTGAAATACATCCACAGGTACACCTCCAATAGGCTAATTGACATCATTTGAGTCAATCAGAAGCTTCTAAAGCAATGACATAATTTCCCAAGCTGTTTTTAAAGGCACAGTCAACTTAGTATATGTAACCTTCTGACCCACTGGAATTGTGATACAGTGAAATAATCTCTGTAAACAATTGTTGGGTCATGCACGAAGTAGATGTCTTAACCGACTTGCCAAAACTATAGTTTTGAAAGTTAAACTAATAGTTTAACTTTGTAGAGTGGTTGAAATACAATTTTTAATGACTCCAACCTAAGTACATGTAAACTTCTGACTTCGGCTAATATATACACTGCTCAAAAAGATAAAGGGAACACTAAAATAACACATCCTAGATCTGAATGAAATATTCTTATTAAATACTTTTTTCTTTACATAGTTGAATGTGCTGACAACAAAATCATACATTATCAATGGAAATCAAATTTATCAACCCATGGAGGTCTGGATTTGGAGTCGCACTCAAAATTAAAGTGGAAAACCACACTACAGGCTGATCCAACTTTGATGTAATGTCCTTAAAACAAGTCAAAATGAGGCACAGTAGTGTGTGTGGCCTCCCTACAACGCCTGGGCATGCTCCTGATGAGGTGGCGGATGGTCTCATGAGGAATCTCCTCCCAGACCTGGACTAAAGCATCCGCTAACTCCTGGACAGTCTGTGGTGCAACAGTTGGTGGATGGAGCGAGACGTGATGTCCCAGATGTGCTCAATTGGATTCAGGTCTGGGGAACGGGCGGGCGAGTCCATAGCATCAATGCCTTCCTCTTGCAGGAACTGCTGACACACTCCAGCCACATGAGGTCTAGCATTGTCTTGCATTAGGAGGAACCCAAGGCGAACCGCACCAGCATATGGTCTCACAAGGGGTCTGAGGATCTCATCTCAGTACCTAATGGCAGTCAGGCTCTCTGGCGAGCACATGGAGGGGTGTGGGGCCCCCCAAAGAAATGCCACCCCACACCATGACTGACCCACCGCCAAACCGGTCATTCTGGAGGATGTTGCAGGCAGCAGAACGTTCTCCACGGCGTCTTCAGACTCTGTCACATCTGTCATGTGCGAACCTGCTTTCATCTGTGAAGAGCACAGAGCGCCAGTGTTCTCTGGCAAATGCCAAACGTCCTGCACAGTGTTGGGCTGTAAGCACAACCTCCACCTGTGGACGTCGGGCCCTCATACCACCCTCATGGAGTCTGTTTCTGTCCATTTGAGCAGACACATGCACATTTGTGGCCTGCTGGAGCTCATTTTGCAGGTCTCTGGCAGTGCTCCTCCTGCTCCTCCTTGCACAAAGGCGGAGGTAGCAGTCCTGCTGCTGGGTTGTTGCCCTCCTACGGCCTCCTCCACGCCTCCTGATGTACTGGCCTGTCTCCTGGTAGCACATTCATGCTCTGGAAACTACGCTGACAGACACAGCAAACCTTCTTTCCACAGCTCGCATTGATGTTCCATCCTTGATGAGCTGCACTACCTGAGCCACTTGTGTGGGTTGTAGAATCCGTCTCATGCTACCACTAGAGTGAAAGCACCACCAGCATTCAAAAGTGACCAAAACATCAGCCAGGAAGCATAGGAACTGAGAAGTCGTCTGTGGTCGCCACCTGCAACACCACTCCTTTATTGGGGGTGTCTTGCGAATTGCCTATAATTTCCACCTGTTGTCTATTCCATTTGCACAACAGCATGTGAAATTCATTGTCAATCAGTGTTGGTTCCTAAGTGGACAGTTTGATTTCACAGAAGTGTGATTGACTTGGAGTTACATTGTGTTGTTTAAGTGTTCCCTTTTATTTTTTTGAGCAGTGTATCGATTGGTTGAAAGAACAAATGACTCCTGTCGACCCAAGATGTATTTTGTTCGGGGACAGCCCTAATGACCTAACCAAACCTAACCGTGTGTGTTGTCTCCAGTGTGGAGGCGGCAGCCGGAGGGAAGAACGAGACTCTGACGTGTGACGTGCTGCTGGTGTGTATCGGCAGACGGCCCTTCACCAGGAACCTGGGCCTGGATACCGTGGGCCTGGAGCTGGACAACAGGGGACGCATACCAGTCAACAACCGCTTCCAGACCAAAGTACCCAGGTAGACTTAAATCAGCACACCACACGTCTGTAATATACAACATCCCCAAGATGGAGGGGTGTAGATCTATGTAATATACAACATCCCCAAGAGAGAGGGAGTTTGTCTATGTAATATACACTGAGTGTATAAAACATTAGGAACACTTTCCTAATATTGAGTTGCACCCCCCTTTGCCCTCAGAACAGCCTCAATTAGTCAGGGCATAGGCTCTACGAGGTGTCAACTGTTCCACACGGATGCTGCCCCATGTTGACTCCAATACTTCCCACAGTTGTGTCAAGTTAGGGTTCCCGAGTGGCGCAGCGTTCTAAGGCACTGCATCTCAGTGCAGTCCCTGGTTTGAATCCAGGCTGCATCACATCTGGCTGTGATTGGGAGTCCTATAGGGCGGCGCACAATTGGCCCCGCGTCATCTGGGGTAGGCTGTCATTGTAAATAAGAACTGGTTCTGAACTGACTTGCCTAGTTAAAAGTTTTAAAGAAAGTTGTCTGGAAACTGTTGCGTGTGAAAAACCCAGCAGCGTTGCAGTTCTTGACAAACCGGTGTGCCTGGCACCTACTACCATACCCTGTTCAAAGGCACTTAAATATTTTGGCTTGCCCATTCACCCTCTAAATGGCACACAATCCATGTCTCAAGGCTTAAAAATCCTTCTTTAACTTGTCTCCTCTTCATCTACACTGATGTGAAGTGGATTTAACAAGTAACATCAATAAGGGATCATAGCTTTCACCTGATCAGTCTGTCATGGAAAGAGACGTTCCTAATGTTTTGTACACTGTTCAATGCCTGCTTTTTCAATATACACCTACTACTCCAACCGCCTCTCACCAAGATCTCTTTCAAAAAGGACTAAATGTAATCTCTTTCCCTTCTAAGTATCTATGCCATTGGTGACGTGATCGCCGGGCCCATGCTGGCACACAAGGCGGAGGACGAGGGCATCATCTGCGTGGAAGGCATGGCCGGGGGCGCCGTGCACATCGACTACAACTGTGTCCCCTCTGTAGTCTACACACACCCCGAGGTGGCATGGGTGGGGAAGACAGAGGAGCAGCTCAAAGAGGAGGTGGACACCAACCCCACCACATAAACACTAATAATTTTGACCAAATTAAGTAGTGGACATGGCTTTTTATATACAATGATAAATGACTTGTTTGGATTTCAGTTGCTACATTGAAATCCCTTCAGGTGTAAGAGTTAGCTACAGGGTGGCGAGATACCTTCCCCAAAATTGTTGACCTCCTAAAGGAGACAAAGTATTGCACATGTCGTATCAACACTGAAACGTGACAGTAAAACAGAACTTTAACCTCCAACTCTATTTCCCAGGGCATCCCATACAAGGTGGGAAAGTTCCCGTTTGCCGCCAACAGCCGAGCCAAAACCAACGCAGACACCGATGGCCTGGTGAAGATCCTCGGTCACAAGGAGACCGACAGGATATTGGGCGCTCACATCCTGGGCTCTGTGAGTCATGCTACCTTGGGCTCCTTAGCAGAGAATTTGGGTTATAACATATGGAGTTGTATGCTAACCATGGTGACCCTTGTGTTTAGGGGGCAGGAGAGATAATCAACGAGGCGGCGCTCGCCATGGAGTATGGCGCATCCTGCGAGGACGTTGCCAGAGTTTGTCACGCCCATCCTGTGAGTTACACACTGTCATATCGTAGAAGTTCAACCACACCACCCAGCTGTCAGAAGATGCGAGTCAATCTAACCTTTTTTCCCTACCCCCTCTTTTCCCATCTACCTCTCTCTTCCAGACTGTGTCCGAGGCCTTCAGAGAAGCTAACCTTGCAGCCTCCTTTGGGAAAGCTATCAACTTTTAACAACTGTCTTTGCCCGCACAGCTATGTACATAACCGTTTTGTCTCCAACAATCAACGCACACATAATGTACCGTGACAACCTCAAGGGGATACTCTAGATACAAAGACAAACCGTGTACTACATTTAAATATGGTATGTAAATGTTCTCAATAAAGGGGGTTTGGGTGGTAAAAACAGACGGGAGATTAGTCTTGACTTTCTACTTGGAATGGTTCGCTGCTATATAAATTAGTCGCAGGATATCTAACATTTTCCCAACACCACTTTCTTAGTGCAGAGCTCAGATGTATATTATTCATAGTTTCAGAGAATGACCGTGGGTTGGCTGGACTACTGCTGTATTTACCAATAAGAGATAAGCCATGACTCAAGTTTTATTTTATTTTTAAGACTGAAGCATAACGAAACACCTTTTCAAAAGGTAGTTGTAAAGGCCCAAGCAGCAACTGGCTTGTATGAATGGCTGTGCACTGTCTGTGTGTGTGTACAATTTTGCTTAATTCTGATCTCTGCAAATAAAATAAATGCAGTAATGATTCAGAACTCTAGAGATGTGTGACGCATTGGCTTCCTGTGTTCAGTGCAACAAAAGGAGCTTAAAGGGTTTAATCAGTCATGTGAGGATTTTTTAGCATGGAGGTCAATGAGTGTTGAATTTGGTCGCTACGTGAGGCTTAATAGATTGAATATAAGTTTAAGGTTGTTACGAATGCATTGTATATGTGGAAATTCTGAGTTTTGCCTGTTCACACGCGTATCTGCCCTGTCATTGGCTAGAATGGTCCAACCTGAGGGGTATCCTAAAAAGCAAGCTACATTGAACAAAAATATAAATGCAGCAATTTACAGTTACCCAGGAAATGAGAAAAACCAGTCAGTATCTGGTGTGACCACCATTTGCAACATGCAGCACAATCATCTCCTTTGCATAGAGTTGATTGTAGAATGAATCCCACGCCTCTTCAATGGCTGTGCGAAGTTGGTTGATATAGGCGGGAACTGGAACACGCCTGTCGATCCAGAGCATCCCAAACATGCTCAATGGGTGACACATCTGTGTATGCAGGCCATGGAAGAACTGGAACATTTTCAGCTTCCAGGAATCGTGTACAGATCCTTGCGATATGGGGCTGTGCATTATCATGCTGAAACATGATGGTGGCGGATGAATGGCACAACAATAGGCCTCTGGATCTCTGTGCACTCAAATTGCCATCAATAGTGTAATTGTGTCCGTAGCTTATGCCTGCCCATACCATAACCCCGCCACGGGGCACTCTTGACATCAGCAAACCGAGATTCATCTGTGAAGAGCACACTTTTCCAGTGGCTATCAAAGGTGAGCATTTGCCCACTGCAGACAGGACGACCAACTTCCCTGGGACAGTTTCTGATAGTTTGTGCAAACCCAGTTTCCTCAGCTTGTCCGGGTGGCTGGTCTCAGATGATCCCGCAGGTAAAGAAGCTGGATGTGGAGGTCCTAGGCTGGCTCGGTCTGCAGTTGAGGCCAGTTGGACGCACTGGCAAATTCTCTAAAAGGACGGTTGTGACAGAGAAAAGAATATTCAATTCTCTAGCAACAGCTCTGGTGGACATTCTGGCATTCAGCATGCCCCTTCAAAACTTGTAGTGTGAGAACTGCACATTTTAGTGGCCCTTTATTGTCCCCAGTGTAATGATCATGCTGTTTAATCAGCTTCTTGATATACCCTCAAACAGATAAGCTTTTTGTGCACATGGAACCAACACATTACAAGTATTTTGCTACATCTGCGACCAATATAACTAGATTTGACATTTTTTGTTCAGTATAGATCTACTCAGGGTTTCTAAAGCGAACCAGCTTCAGTTAGCTTCACATTCCAGCTCATCTGCCTGCTGCTAACTCTAGCAGGCTTTTAACTGTGCATGCATGTCGAAAGTAGGAGGTCGACTGATTTTGATTTTTCAACTCCGATAACGATTAATCAGTCATTAAAAAATGTATAATGACTTACAACAATACTGAATTAACTTTCATTTTAACTTAATACAATCAATTTTAGTCTCATAATGAAACATGTTAAATTTGGAGAAGAGTGCAATGTGCCATGTAAATACCTAACGTATAAGTTCTTTGCTCAGAACACATGAAAGCTGGTGGTTCAATATTACCAGTTCTTCAATATTCCCAGTTAAGATGTTTTAGGTTGTAGTTATTATGACGAGTCGACTATTTCTCTCTATACCATATGTATTTCATATACCTGTTGGGTGTTCTTATAGGCTTTTCAGGGAAGTTGGGAAAGCTTAGGCTAGCTTTTTTTAAACATTTGCATCCTGTAGCACAAAATAAAAATGTTCTAAAGTCCATGGAGACTAAGCACCTCCTCCCAGCTGCCCACTGCACTGAGGCTAGGAAACACTATCACCACTGATAAATCCCATTTCAATAATCATTTTTCTACAGCTGGCCATGCTTTCCACCTGGTTACCCCTGCACCCCCCACAGCAACTTGCCCAAGCCTCCCCCATTTCTCCTTCACCCAAATCCAGATAGCTGATGTTCTGAAAGAGATGCAAAATCTGGACCCCTACAAATCAGCTGGGCTAGACAATCTGGACCCTCTTTTTCTAAAATGATCTGCCCAAATTGTTGCAACCCCTATTACTAGCCTGTTCAACCTCTCTTTCGTATCGTCTGAGATCCCCAAAGATTGGAAAGCTGCCGCAGTCATTCCCCTCTTCAAAGGGGAGACACTCTAGACCCAAAGTGCTACAGACATATCTATCCTACCCTGCCTTTCTAAGGTCTTTGAAAGCCAAGTTAACAAACAGATCACCAACCAATTTGAATCCCACTGTACCTTCTCCATTATGCAAGCTGGTTTCCGAGCTAGTCATGGGTGCACTTCAGCCACGCACAAGGTCCTAAACGATATCGTAACTGCCATTGATAAGAGACCATACTGTGCAGCTTTATTCATTGACCTGGCCAAGGCTTTCGACTGTCAATCATCACATTCTTATTGGCAGACTCGACAGCCTTGGTTTCTCAAATGGTTGCCTCGCCTGGTTCACCAACTACTTCTCTGACAGAGTTCAGTGTGTCAATTCGGAGGGCCTGTTGTCCGGACCTCTTGCAGTCTATGGGGCTGCCACAGGGTTCAATTCTCGGGCCGACTCTCTTCTCTGTATACATCAATGATGTCGCTCTTGCTGCTGGTGATTCTCTGGTACACCTCTACGCAGACGACACAATTCTGTACACTTCTGGCCCTTTTTTGGACACTGTTTACTAACCTCCAGAGGAGCTTCAATGCCATACAACTCTCCTTCCGCGACCTCCAACTGCATGCTCCTCAACCGATCGCTGCCCACACCTGCCCGCCCATCCAGCATCACTACTCTGGACGGTTCTGACTTAGAATATGTGGACATCTACAAATACCTAGGTGTCTGGTTGGACTGTAAACCCTCCTTCCAGACTCACATTAAGCATCTAGAATCGGCTTCCTATTTCTCGCAAACACAGTGCCATCTGTTTTGTCACCAAAGCCACATATACTACCCACCACTGCGACTTGTATGCTCTCGTTGGCTGGTCCTCGCTTCCTACTCGTCGCCAAACCCACTGGCTCCGCCTTATCTCAGTTCACTGGTCACCATAGCAGCACGCATATTTCACTGGTCACCCCCAAAGCCAATTCCTCCTTTGGCTGCCTTTCCTTCCAGTTCTCTGCTGCCAATGACTGGAACGAACTGCAAAAAAATCACTGAAGCCTCATATCTCCCTCACTAACTTCACACACATCTACCACTATGGCCTATTTATTGCGGTACCTCCCTTACCTCATTTGCACACACGATACTTTTTTCTACTGTTTGTTTATTCCAAGTATAACTCTGTGTCGAACTGCAATGCTTTATCTTGGCCATGTCGCAGTTGTAATTGAGAACTTGTTCTCAACTAGCCTACCTGGTGAAATAAAAAGACACTTTAGTATTGCTATCCTAATCTTGAAGTTCATAGGCTTCAAGCATTGCTAAGAGCTGCTCATAAATGCAGTGACGTGCTGTTTGAATGAATGCTTATGAGCCTGCTGCTGCCTACCACTGCTCAGTTAGACTTAATGATAAACACACACAAATACGAGCCTTTGGTCATTAATATGGTCAAATCCGGAAACTATCATTTAGAAAACAAAACGTTTATTCTTTCAGTGAAATACGGAACCATTACGTATTTTGTCGAACCGGTGACAACCCTAAGTCTAAATATTGCTGTTATATTGCACAACCGTCATAATTATGTACAATTACGGTCTTTGTTAGGGAGAAACAGTTCCCAACGAGCCAGGAGGCCCAAACTGTTGTATATATCCTGACTCTGCTTGCACTGAATGCAAGAGAAGTGACACAATTTCCCTAGTTAATATTGCCTGCTAACATGCATTTATTTAAACTAAATATATAATAAAATACATGTGTATTGATTTTAAAGACATTGACGTTTATGGTTAGGTACATTTGTGCAACACTTTTTTTCTGCAAATGCGCTTTTGTTAAATCATCACCCGTTTGGTGAGGTTGAATGAGGCTGTGATAAATTAACATGCAACGCAGGACAAGCTAGTAAACCTAATATCAACCATATGGTTCACTAGTGATTGAAGAGTTTAAATAAGTTTAATGCTAGCTAGCAACTTACCTTGGCTCATTGCAGCCACAAGGTCCTTTTGACACTGCACTTGCGTAACAGATGGTCAGCCTGCCACACAGTTTCTTAATGGATTGCAAGGTATTCGGCCAAAAATAGTTATTTTGCGAAATAGGTTTTTAGAAGTAATGTTAATGACGACTTGTGTTTACCAATGCACAACCAAACTTTTTTCCCACTCCGATTCTTAAAATAAGTATTAAGTATAAAATGCATTCTGTTATTAAAAGTGTAATGTAATATTTAATCAGTACTCTTCGTCAAATGAAGGGCATGGTGACGCGATCTTTGCAAGAGGGAAGGAATCTGATTGCATTGAACCACAACTCGTGGCGCAGTCATTTCATTCAAGGGTAATTGGAACTAGTCATGAGTTAACCTGCTCCAGAGCAGGTTAGTTCTGAAGGATTTGTTGCCATATAAGTTTTGCTGGCTAAAAGATGAGCTTTCTTACGACCGGTTATCCCGAGTTGTACTTGGAGTTGACCAAAGTTACCTCCCGCCTGCCTTCCATCTTTGAGGACATGCATTTCCATTAGAGCGGTCACTCGACTATCTTGTCAATATAATAGAACATATTTGGCTTATTCAGTAAGAAGATGCGATTAGAGACTTCCTCTCCATATTCGCTCATTTGGAAGCCTGCAGAAGGTTTTGCCAGAAAAGGAGACAAGCCACTTAGACTAAAATTCCCCAGACACAGATCAATGCACTGTGCTTAATTTTACATACATCAATTTAATCTGAAATGTACTTTAGATCGGATTGAAGCCGGACATAACTTTATGCTTACTAGACAAAGCTCATCAACAACACACTAAGTTAATTACCGATACAATTCTGCAGTTCAAATGTCCTTTGTGTCAAATGAGCAAGGACTCCTCTTGCAAACCCAGCGCGCTTATGCCTGATTATCATTTAAATGAATAGGCGTGTATCACACTGTGCAAATGTTCCTTGTCCAGTGTAGCAGGCCAGTTAGCCTGGCAACGTTCTCATAGTTCAAGCGTTAATTCAGTCATTTTTGTCCACCCAAGAAAACTGAATGTGCCTCTCAATCTTCTGTCGAATCACCTTCCCCTACACAGGGCACAGTCATGTTTTTGTGCATTCTCTCTCTGTGTTCTCTCAGGCGTTGCTTTGATCTGAAGCATTTAAGACAATCGTAGCAATATGGCTTCTTCTCAGTGTGTATTTTCTGATGACTATTTAATGCCCCTCTGTCGCTGAAGCATTTTGGACATGTAGGACACACATGTGGTTTTTCCCCTGTGTGAATTCTCAAATGCACATTCAACTGATAACCTGTGGAGAAAGATTTGCCACAAACGTGACAGTGGTGTGATTTCTCCCCTCTGTGTCTCTTCATGTGCCGATTCAAGTTGGAACTCTGACTGAAACATAAGTCACACTCCTGGCAGTGAAACGGTTTGTCATTGGTGTGAACTCTCATATGCATTGTTAGAGTATGGCTATAAGTGAAACATTTGTTACAAATTTGACACTGATGTGACTTCTCCCCTGTGTGAATTCTCATGTGCAATTTTAGATTACCATTCTGAGGGAAGCATTTGCCACATTCAGGACAGCTATATGGTTTCTCCCCTGTGTGAATCCTGCTATGATTTTTCAGGTGCTCCATCCTAGCAAATGAACTGCCACAATCCTGGCAGCGATATGGTTTCTCCCTTGTATGAGTCCTTATATGCATTTTAAGGGAATTGCCAAGGCGGAATGTTTTGCCACAATCATTACAGTGATATGGTTTCTCTCCAGTGTGGATCCTCATATGCGCATTCAGATTTCCACTCTGAGCATAACATTTGCCACATTCATGGCAGCAGTGTGATTTCTCCCCTGTGTGGACTGTCTTCATATGCAAATTCAGATTTGTAATACTGGCAAAATATTTAGCACAGTCATTACAGGGATATGGTTTTTCCCCTGTGTGGGTCCTCATATGCTTTTCCAGATCCTTAGTAGCATCAAAACTTTTACCACAAACATCACAAAACCTAGTTCTGTGAGTTTGTAATATGTGATCCATCACACATTTTAGGGATTGACAGCTTTTTCCACAAACACCACAAATTTGTTCATGATCTTTTCTGTGACTTTTCAAATGTATCAATAAAGCTCCAAAGGACTGACAAGGCCTTCCACACACCTTGCAACGAGGACCAGCAGGGCTTTGTCCTTTTTCTGTCCGCCTCTTTGATATGTGCGTCTTTAAAGCAGACAATGGTTTTGCGCTCTCCTTCCTATGAACACTTTCATCGTCATCACCCTGAGCTGCAGAACAGCCTGGATTTACTACAGAGAGGGCCTGAGAGTCACTGGCTGGTTCTGAAGAGTTCTCTTCTTGAGATTCTGTTTTTATCTGTTCAGTGGACGAGTCTCCATTTTTGCATTCCTTACTTTGGGTTTTGTTAAGATGTGAGGATCGAGTTGGGTACTGATCATAGTCACTTTTCACACAGGGAGGAGTGAACACAGAGTCTTTAGTATTATACTCCAGCTCTTGACATTCCTCCTGTTCCTCTTTCCCCTGGCTGGTCCAGAGTTCCTCCTGTTCCTCTTTAATCTGTGTGGGCTCTGTGTCCTCCGGTCCCAGACTGGGGCTCCACTCCTGCTCACAGTGCTGCTGCTCAGGGGGAACCTCCTCTTCAGAGACGTTGAGCTGTTGGAGGTCTGAAGGGAAGGAGAAAGGATGAATTAGCAAGAACTCCAACATTGACATGAGAGACGGGGGGTCTCAGTAAACCTGGGAATAGTCCTAGTTCCATAAGTGTTGAACAACAATGTTGTCCTTAGAATGCACATGTAGAGCTTTATGTGGACATTTTTACATATGACATGTTTTCTTTAATATATTATTCTGTGTGTGCTCATGGAACTCGACTAGCTTATCCATGAAGATTTACAGAGACCTATGGGGCGTTGACATGCTATTGGAAGTTTGGAGTTACAATTGGGAAATTTCACTTCAACAACCGTTCAAGTTGTAATTACAAGGGGGGGGGGGGTTCTTAAGAGTCGTGATCTCTGGCCTAACACCTTTTCAACCAAAAAATGACATTGTAATTGTCAAACTTATCAATGTGGATAATGTAGCTAGTTTGACCATATTGCCAATGTTAAGCAACTTAGCTAATTATATTATTAGCAACATTACCTAGCTAGCTAAAATCTTTTTGGTTAAATTGTTCCCGACTTCAAAAGCACTTGAACACAATCATGTCGGAAAACATTTGGCCACTTGTAACTTCTGCCGGTGACCGGTGACACCAAATAATCAAAGCGTCAATACAGGATTAAGATTGAATCTTGCTCTGACGCTCGTCGGATGTGACGGGGCTTGAAAACTATTACAGACTACAAAAGGGGAACCCAGACGCGAACTGCCCAGTGACACGAGCCTACGAGACGAGCTTAATGCCTTTTATGCTTGGTTCGGGGCAAGCAACACGGAAGCATGCACAAGAGCATCAGCTGTTCTGGATGACTGTGATAACGCTCTCGGTAACCGATGTGAACAAAACCTTTAAACAGGTCAACATTCACAAAGCTGCGGGGCCAGATGGATTATCAGGATGTGTGCTCAAAGCATGGGCGTACCAACTGTCAAGTGTCTTGCCTGACATTTTCAACCTCTCCCTGACCGAGACTGTAATACCTACATGATTCAAGCAGACTACCATAGTCCCTGTGCCCAAGGAAGCGAAGGTAACCTGCCTAAATGATTACTGCCCTGTGGCACTCACGTCACGTCGGTAGCCATGAAGAGCTTTAAAAGGCTGGTCATGGCTCACAAAGGCATCCTCCCGGACACCCCAGACCCACTCCAATTCGCATACCGCCCCGAAAGATCCACAGATGACGCAATCTCAATCCACACCGCCCTTTCTCACCTGGACAAAAGGAACACCTATGTGAGAATGCTGTTCATTGACTACAGCTCAGCATTCAACACCAAAGTTCCCGCGAAGCTCATCACTGAGCTAAGGACTCTGGGACTAAACACCTCCCTCTGCAACTGGATCCTGGACTTCCTGACGGGTCACCCCCCCCAGGTGGTAAGGGTAGGCAACAACACGTCTGCCACACTGATCCTTAACACTGGGGCCCCTCCTGTAATCCCTGTTCACCCACAACTTTGTGGCCAAACACGACTCCAACATCATCATTTGCTGACGACACAACAGTGGTAGGCCTGATCACCGACAACGATGAGATGGCATATAGGGAGGTAGTCAGAACTGTCAGTGTGGTGCCAGGACAACAACCTCTCCCTCAATGTGAGCAAGACTAAGGAGCTGATTGTGGACTACAGAAAAAGGCGGGCCTAACAGGCCCCCATTAACATTGACAGGGCTGTTGTGGAGCGGGTCGGGAGTTAAGTTCCTTGGTGTCCATGTCACCAACGAACTATCATGGTCCAAACATACCAAGACCGCCATGAAGAGGGCACAACAAAACCTATTCCCCCTCAAGAGACTGAAATGGGTCCCCAGACCCTGAAAAGGTTATATAGCTGCACCATCGAGAGCATCCTGACCGGTTGCATCACCGCCTGGTATGGCACCTGCCCGTAAGGCACTACAGAGGGTAGTGTGAATGGCCCAGTACATCACTGAGGCCAAGCTTCCTGCCATCCAGGACCTATAGAATAGGCGGTGTCCAGAGGAAAGCCCAGAAAATTGTCAGACTCCAGTCACCCAAGTTATAGACTTTTCTCTGCACAGCAAGTGGGACTGGAGTGCTAAGTCTAGGACAAAGGATTCTTAACAGCTTCTACCCCCAAGCCATAAATAAGACTGCTAAACATTTCATAAAATCACCACCGGGCAATTTACATTGACTGACCCCCCCTCCCTTTTGTACACTGCTGCTACTCACTGTTTGTTACCTATTCATAGTCAATTAGCCCCCACCTACATGTACAGATTACCTCATCTAGCCTGTACCCCTGTACCAGTGCCCCCTGTATATAGCCACGTTATTCGTATTGTGTTACTTTTAATTAGGACTTTTTTAGTCTACTTGGTAAATATTTTCTTCTTGAACTGCACTGTCGGTTAAGGGCTTGTAAGTAAGCATTTCACGGTTAAGTCGACACTTGTTGTTTTCGGCGCATGTGACAAAGTTTGATTTTATACAGCTGTCTATTGGGAAGCACCTCAGGTCGGCAGCCACTTCGATACAACACAGGTGTGCACTGGTCATTCGCACAGGCTCGTCGTCATTCCCGAAGAAAGTAACGTTAGCAGATTGCCACTGACATCCAGATGGTGACCAATATTACAGGTTATTTCTTGCTCGCACATCGAAACAACTTTAAATAGCGCCCAGCCTTTAATGTCTGTTTTTGTGTGTGAAGCCGAAGCTAAACTTTCCACATAGCGTGGATAATTGTCACCCACTGTACTTTTACAAGCAGCTTCAAATGGCAAGGGGCGTAGCATGTAATGACGGAATGCTAATGGACGTTTCTTGTCGGGTGTTCATTGTAGTAACTGCAGTCTGCAGATAGATATGGGGTGGATTGGATTATGCTGAGCCGCAGAGCACCGGTCTATGTGATGTGAACACACAAAAGCCGAGAGAGAGGAGTGGCCTTCTCAAGTGGAACAGTAACCTGTGCTGCTTGGTTATGTTGTCAACAAGGCAGCATGGTGCAACATATATACAAGTCATTTTTATTCAAAGTAATCACTTTCGCACATGAAAACAGAATCTTACTCACTACTCTGAACTGCTTAACATTTGTTTTGAGCCAACTTCGCCATGGCCTTAACCTCTAAGGTATAATGAGAACAGGTACTGTATATACTGAGGTATGAGAATAAGATGGCTGACCATTGTTTAAGGGGGAGGGGCTATACTGCACCTAAGATTTCTCATTACATTCATGGTCTTTCAATTCTCTACAACCCAACCCCTATTTTTCAAGGACTGAACTGAATCCATTTGTCTCCAATCGACTCAACTGCGCAACATAGCTCTTCAATTTGGGCACCTGGCGGGTCTCCCTATTCAAGGTAATCTACTCACGTTCGCATAGCCCATTCATGGACTTCTATATCCGGGTTGCGTTCGGTTTATAACATAGAGCTAGAGGACTCATCTTTGTACCTGTGCCATTATAGCATCTGTGACAGCAAGGGTAGCGCCATTGAGACTATTTTCTTCTTCATAATTGGCTGATCCCTCCAACAGGGTCACAAGGAAGGATCAGCCAATGAAGATGGAAGTCCTACCCAGTTGATGATATTAAAATGGTGGAAGCCTACAATGGCACTGCCCATACTAATATAGCCATTTGGCCAGAAGAGTCTTCTCTCATTCTCTATAGTTTATATGGACCAACATTATATGCAAACTGAGCGTTAGTGTGCACAGCGACAACGTCATCATATCATCCAAAAACATGGTAGACTTCGGATGAATATAAAATGTTCATATCAGAGTTAGAAAAAACCCCAGCTTGAGCGACGATGATTAGTGTACAATGATGACGGTCTTATTAGTAACTTTCAAATTTGACTTCTCTATATGGCCGTCTATGGAAATTGTCTTTCTAGGATGGGGTCAGTTAAGCTGCAGTACCGAAGTATATCTGTATGAGCAGTTGAAACCGTGATTCTTTTATTTACCTAGGCAAGTCAGTTAAGAACAAATTCTTATTTTCAAAGACGGCCTAGGAACAGTGACGGCCTAGAAAAGAACTGCCTGTTCAGGGACAGAAGGACATTTGTACCTTGTCAGCTCAGGGGTTTGAACTTGCAACCTTCTGGCTACTAGTCCAACGCTCTAACCACTAGGCTACCCTGCCGCCCCTAGACCAAGACCCTGGCCCTTTGCTTTGAACAGGGCACCTGGCTCACGCACTGACCTATGTGAAGCTAGCCACAATAGGGATAAGCCAAAATAGTGGAATTTGCAGTACGCCTTCAAAATAAAAAGTTACTAATTGAAAGTGATATTTATAGAAATATTGGAATCATGTCATAATGACTAAATAATACTGAACATGTTTGGAATATTGTGAATCAATTAATCTATACATAAGGCTGTACAGTGCAATGTGAATGTCTAAAATCCAAATAACTTCAGATGTTCATTGTAAAGGGTTTAAACACTGTTTCCCATGCTTGTTCAATGAACCATAAACCATTAATGAACATGCACCTGTGGAACGGTCATTATGACACTAACAGCTTACAGACAGTAGGCAATTAAGGTCACAGTTATGAAAACTTAGGACACTAAAGAGGCCTTTCTATTGACTCTGAAAAACACCAAAAGAAAGATGCCCATGGTCCCTGCGAAGAGCCCGGATCTCAACCCCATTGAGCACGTCTGGGACCTGTTGGATCAGAGGGCTAGGTCCACCCCCCCCAGACACATTATTCCATTTGTTAGTCACATGTCTGTGGAACTTGTTCAATTTGTCTGTTGTTCAATCTAATGTTCATACAAATATTTACGTGAAGTTCCCTGAAAATAAACCGCAGATGACAGTGAGGATATTTTTTTGTTTATTTGTTTAAACGCTAAACAGTTATGTTCTGTAGGTGTCGCTGAGTAGTATGGTACCCATTTTATGGATCCACAATCCATAGGTAAGGCTGTATTGTGATATAAGTATGCTCCAAATAAAATGTTAGCCTAATACATCCACAGTGCAATTAACTGATTTTATTTATTTTCTACTAACTGATTATTGTATTTAGTTGAATTCGTTACATTCCAACATTGTTTAGCCTTATAGTCCATGATTTCACTATTTGATTTGCCTAGTTAAAAAAAATAATCCTTTCAATGAGGGACGTTTTATTTTGAATGCGGCTAGCTTCATGTAGGTCATGCCCGGGAGCCAGCCCGGTTCCAAAACAAATGCAAACAACTTTCACCAGGTTGATCACCAACAACATTGCCAAATTAAATGTTTAGAAAAAAACGTAACAAACCTGTTCTATGTAACTTTATCTCCGGTTTCAGGAGGATATCAAGCAGTTTCTGTAGACGGGCGTTCTCCTCTTTCGATAGGGAATGTTTTCCCTGGTACTTTGTTATAGTTTTCTCAACGGCTCTAAACAACTCAGGAGCCGCTCTAAATCCCTGGTTGAAAATCAATCCCAACAACTCTATTTTAGACATTTCTCCGAGAATCCTAGCTAAATTATGGAATAATTGGTAAACTAGCTAGAAGTTTATTTCTTTCAGGCCACGCGGGAGGCGGCAAGCGCACGAGGAATCACTTCAGAGAGGACGTGTACACAACGCGGGCCCCGGTTGCGTTCTCTGGACACAAACGATGACCAATCCGAGAGCATGAAATTAAACAGAAACGCCTTCTTGTGCGTATTATGCACGTCATTGAGCAGCGCCATCTGTCTGTTGATCTGGTGTAGGAACAGATGAGTACAGAGTATAATGCATTTATACTTCAGTGTGGTTGGTGGCGGTAATGCAACAAATATTGGATATCAATCGCCATCAATGTACCTCGTCGAAGAAGACTCCCACATTCATGTGTTATGTTATGAATGTCTAAAAAGAAAATAATAATATTGATTTTGACTTTAGTGGTGATAGCTTTATTCAATGTAGGTTGGTCATATCAAAATATGTGGATGTATCATTTTGTAGTAGTACTCTATAGTTAGGCTAGCCTTTAGTAGCCCTTGATCATGACACTCAAAACAGATGCATTAAGTTAATATATTGTTTTATCTTTTTCGTTGATGAGCGATAAAGGCCATGTGTTACGAAAGCCGTATCGCAAGCGATGATTATTGACGTCGGATTTGTATTTCACATGAGCCAGTTGTGGGCGCCTTGAAGTTTCTAGCGCTCGGTCCCTATATAATGTACCAACGTATGAAGGAAGATTCAGTAGACGTGCGGTAGCCTGAACTGGTTACCGGTTAGTACCTCCAAATATTTGTATAACCAAGCCAATATAGACCACAGCCTGTCGTTTCCAATGGGAACAAATTACTCATAGTGGGCAGAACAAGCAAGGAGGTGGGCAGAGCCAAGCACGAGCTAGCGAGATCCAATTAGCCCGTTCTAGCATACATCTGCATATTTCCGTTTACTCTTTGAAGTTCACGTGTGCAATAACGCAATTCGCCTTTCCATCCCTTCTAAACAACACCACAATTTTTTTTACAACTGTGACAAAGGTTAAAGTCTACAAAAAGTAGTTTACTCTGTTCATAACCGATTGTAGTTTTGGGAACAGAACTGTACTGAGATCAAATGTTTAATTGATGAGAGAATTTCCTTCCATGTTTTCCCACTGCCAGCCACTGGGCTTCCTCTCACTACTATATTTGGTAGTGAGGGGAAACACCAAGCAGATTTTCACATTTATACATCTGGTGAAATATCTGTTTCATTGTTCTGTGGTACCTCTGGTTCAAGCCCCAGGCCAGGTGAAAAAAGGGAAGGCAATATCCTAATTGTTAGAAGTTAGCCAGCTGCTGGTGGGTTGCCAGTTCAAATCAAATTGTATTGGTCACACACATGGTTAGAAGATGTTAATGTGCGTGTAGCAAATGCTTGTGCTTCTAGTTCTGATAGGGCAGTAATATCTTAACAATTCCACAATTCTGGGTCTGGTGTGAAAAATCTGGTGGAGAGCTGGCAAACGGAGGGTTGCTGGTATCAAATCATAGTAGATGCCATTGCCTGCCGTTGTGCCCTTGAGCAAGGAACGACAACTGGTCCACAGGGAGCCCAGTGTGGCAGCCCCGTGCGCCAACCTCTCCAATTTGTATATGTACAGTCGTGGCCAAACGTTTTGAGAATGACACATTAATTTCCACAAAGTTTGCTGCTTCAGTGTCTATGTATTTTTGGTAGATGTTACTATGAAATACTGAAGTAAAATTACAAGCATTTCATAAGTGTCAAAGACTTATTGACAATTACATGAAGTTGATGCAAAGAGTCAATATTTGCAGTGTTGACCCTTCTTTTTCAAGACTTCTGCAATCCACCCTGGTATGCTATCTATTAACTTCTGGGCCCATTCTTGTATAATCAATGCTTGGAGTTTGTCAGAATTTGTGGTTTTTTGTTTGTCCACCCACCTCTTGAGGATTGACCACAAGTTCTCAATGGGATTAAGGTCTGGGGAGTAACCTGGCCATGGACCTAAAATATCAACATTTTGTTCCCCGAGCCACCTTATGGCAAGGTGCTTCATCATGCTGGAAAAAGCATTGTTCGTCACCAAACTGTTCCTGGATGGTTGGGAGAAGTTGCTCTTGGAGGATGTGTTGGTACCATTCTTTATTCATGGCTGTGTTCTTAGGCAAAATTGTGAGTGAGCCCACTCTCTTGGCTGAGAAGCAACCCCACACATGAATGGTCACAGGATGCTTTACTGTTGGCATGACACAGGACTGATGGTAGCCCTCACCTTGTCTTCTCCAGACAAGCTTTTTCTGGATGCCCCAAACAATTGGAAAGGGGATTCATCAGAGAAAATTACTTTACCCCAGTTCTCAGCAGTCCAATCCCTGTACCTTTAGCAGAATATCAGTCTGTCCCTGATGTTTTTCCTGGAGAGAAGTGGCTTCATTGCTGCTCTTCTTGACACCAGGCCGTCCTCCAAAGGTCTTCGCCTCACTGTGCGTGCAGATGCACTCACACCTGCCTGCTGCCATTCCTGAGCAAGCTCTGTACTGGTGGTCCCCCGATCCCGCAGCTGAATCAACTTTAGGACACGGTCCTGCTGCTTGCTGGACTTTCTTGGGCACCCTGAAGCCTTCTTCACAACAATTGAACCTCTCTCCTTGAAGTTCTTGATGGTCCAATAAATGGTTGATTTAGGTGCAATCTTACTGGCAGCAATATCCTTGCCTGTGAAGCCCTTTTTGTGCGACGCAATGATGACTGCACGTATTTCCTTGCAGGTAACCATGGTTGACAGAGGAAGAACAATGATTCCAAGCACCAACCTCCTTTTGAAGCTTCCAGTTTGTTATTCGAACTCAATCAGCATGACTGAGTGATCTCCAGCCTTGTCCTCCAGCCTTGTCCTCGTTAACACTCACACCTGTGTTAACGAGAGAATCACTGACATGATGTCAGCTGGTCCTTTTGTGGCAGGGCTGAAATGCAGTGAATGTTTTTGGGGGGATTCAGTTCATTTGCATGGCAAGAGGGACTTTGCAATTCATCTGATCACTCTTCATAACATTCTGGAGTATATGCAAATTGCCATCATACAAACTGAGGCAGCAAACTTTATGAAAATTAATATTTGTCATTCTCAACTTTTGGCCACGACTGTATGTGGTTCTTTCGAAAAAGTTGGGATTAAAGTGGAAGTTTTTGGTTAGACCTTGTGTGCATTTGACAAATAAAGTGATCTTAATTATGACATCAGTTTTAAGAGGGGCTGTAAATTCTCCTTCAAATCCGTGGGTGAATATTAACCAGCATTCTTTCCTAGAAATAACTAATACATTATGCTGAGTGCTTATACTTCTCGAATCTGGGTCAGACTGAGGCTGTGTCCGAAATGGCATGCTAGTCCCTAAATAGTGCACTACTTTTGACCAGGGCCGACATATGGCTCCAAACTCCAAAAATATGTATCTGGGATATACACTGAGTGTACAAAACATTCGGAACACCTTCCTAATGTTGAGCTGTACCCCCTTCTGCCTTAAAAGAGCCTCAATAGATTGGGGCATGGACTCTACAAGTTGTTGAAAGCATTCAGCAGGGATGCTGGCCCACGTTGACTCAAATGCTTCCCAGGGTGTTTTCTATGGAGCCAGATAGCTGCCAAAAGTTTGAACATACATATTGCTAGGTTCGTAAGAAAATCCATACATAAATTGTTAGGATTGTAAGAAAACCCATGTGTGAAACATGAAATGTAAATGGGAAATTTAATCTGTGAACAAACAAACACCATGTTACGATGATGGTCTAACATTTTAGGCTTGAACAAATCTTGTTGCAATTCTGACGTACAATAAAACCCTTCAGAGACTTGGCAGTTTCATCTCACCAACCAAAAATGTGTACAAAACGGCCTGTGAGGAGTGCAATGCGAACAAGCATAACACATTATTTTAAAAAGTCAGGGAAACCAGAAAGAGGTATCCTGCATGTTTTCAAGTTGAAATTCTCCATTCTCTATTACTCCTCAGTTGAGTTTACTTCACATTTAGGTAGCTAATGTAATGGATTTCTTTGCCAGCGCAAGTCTAGATAGCACTATGTTATGCCTACAACAGTAAAGTTTCAGTCCACTAGGTATATCTCTCTACAGCATGGGCATATATCTGGGAGACGTGGACATCCCCGTGCATGCACTTTATCAAAAATGTTACTAATTTAAAAGTGCACCATCCCATTCACTGGGCTCTGTCTAATCATAACAAGTAGTATATACCAAGAATAATGAAACATAGAAGAAGAAGAATAGATGTTTTGTGAATATTTTAATTATGTATGACTACCAGAGTCTTTGCCATCCAAAATATTTTTGTTCTAGAATATTTTGAAATGTATTTCATCACTCAAAATCTTGCCTAAGCATATTCTCGACCTAAACTGGGACATGCTTAACACTCCGGCCATCCCACAATCTAAGCTTGATGCCCTCAATCTCACACAAATTATCAATGAACCCACCAGGTACAACCCCAAATCTATAAACACGGGCACCCTCATAGGTATCATCCTAACTATCTTGCCCTCCAAATACACCTCTGCTGTTTTCAACCAAGATCTCAGTGATCACTGCCTCATTGCCTGCATCCATAATGAGTCTGCAGTCAAACGACCACCCCTCATCACTGTCAAATGCTTTTCTAATCGAACTGCCAGGGTATCCTGGAAGGATATTGACCTCATTTCGTCAGTAGAGGATGCTTGGTTATTCTTTAAAAGTGCCTTCCTCACCATCTTAAATAATCATGCTCCATTCAAAAAAATGTAGAACCAGGAACAGATATAGCCCTGGGTTCTCTCCAGACCTGACTGCCCTTGACCAGCACAAAAACATCCTGTGGCGTTCTGCATTAGCATCGAATAGCCCCCGTGATGTGCAACTTTTCAGGGAAGTTAGGAACAAATATACACAGGCAGTTAGGAAAACTAAGGGTAGCTTTTTCAAGCAGAAATTTGCATCCTGTAGCACAAACTCAAAAAAGTTCTGGTACACTGTAAAGTCCATGGGGAACAAGCTTAGATTGTGGGATGGCCGGAGTGTTAAGCATGCCCACTGCACTGAGACTAGGAAACACTGTCACCACCGATAAATCCACTGTAAATTGAGAATTTCAATAATTTTTCTACAGCTGGCCATGCTTTCCACCTGGCTACCCCTACCCCGATCAACAGCCCTCCACCCCCCACAGCAACTCGCCCAAGCCTCCCCACTTCTCCTTCACCCAAATCCAGATAGCTGATGTTTTGAAAGAGCTGCAAAATCTGGACCTCTACAAATCAGCCGGGCTAGACAATTTGGACCCTCTCTTTCTAAAATTATCTGATGAAATTGTTGCAACCTCTCTTGCTAGTCTGTTCAACTTCTCTTTCATATCGTCTGAGATTCCCAAAGATTGGAAAGCTGCCACAGTCATTCCCCTCTTCAAAGGGGGAGACACTCTAGACCCAAACTGCTACAGACCTATATCTATCCTACCCTGCCTTTCTAAGGTCTTCGAAAGCCAAGTTAACAAACAGATTACAGACCATTTCGAATCACACCGTACCTTCTCCGCTATGCAATCTGGTTTCCGAGCTGGTCATGGGTGCACCTCAGCCATGCTCAAGGTCCTAAACGATATCATAACCACCATCGATAAGAGACATTAGGGTGCAGCCGTATTCATCGACCTGCCCAAGGCTTTCGACTCTGTCAATCACCACATTCTTATCAGCAGAATCAACAGCATTTGAGAAACCAATGATTTCCTTGCCTGATTCACCAACTACTTCTCTGATAGAGTTCAGTGTGTCAATTCGGAGGGCCTGTTGTCCGGACTTCTGGCAGTCTCTATGGGGGTGCCACAGGGTTCTATTCTTGGGCCGACTCTCTTCTCTGTATACATCAATGATGTCGCTCTTGCTGCTGGTGATTCTCTGGTCCACCTCTATGCAGACGACACCATTCTGTATACCTCTGGCCCTTCTTTGGACACTGTTAACTAACCTCCAGACAAGCTTCAATGCCTTACAACTCTCCTTCCGCGACCTCCAACTGCTCTTAAATGCAAGTAAAACTAAATGCATGCTCTTCAACCGATCGCTGCCCACACCTACCCACCCATCCAGCATCACTACTCTGCACGGTTCCAACCTAGAATATGTGGACAACTACAAATACCTAGGTGTCTGGTTGGACTGTAAACCCTCCTTCCAGACTCACATTAAGCATCTCCAATCCAAAATTAAATCTAGAATTGGCTTCCTATTTCGCACCAAAGCATCCTACCGATCCTCAACTTTATGATGTCATTTACAAAAAGCCGCCAACACTCAAGAAATTGGATGCAGTCTATCACAGTGCCATCCCATATACTACCCACCACTGCGACTTGTATGCTCTCGTTGGCTGGTCCTCGCTTCCTACTCGTCGCCAAACCCACTGGCTCCAGGTCATCTACGAGTCTCTGCTAGGTAAAGCCCCGCCTTATCTCAGCTCACTGGTCACCATAGCAGCACCCACTTGTAGCACACGCTCCAGCAGGTATATCTTACTGGTCACCCCCAAAGCCAATTTATCCTTTGGATGCCTTTCCTTCCAGTTCTCTGCTGCCAATGACTGGAACAAACTACAAAAATCACTGAAGCTGGAGACTCATATCTCCCTCACTAACTTTAAGCACCAGTTGTCAGAGCAGCTCACAGATCACTGCACCTGTACGTAGCCCATCTGTAAATAGCCCATCCAACTACCTCATCCCCATACTGTATTTATTTATCTTGCTCCTTTGCACCCCAGTATCTCTACTTGCGCATTCATCTTCTGCACATCAACCATTCCAGTGTTTAATTGCTATATTGTAAGTACTTCACCACTATGGCCCATTTATTGCCTTACCTCTCTTATCTCACCTCGTTTGCACATGCTGTATATAGACTTTTTCTACTTTATTATTGACTGTATGTTTTGTTTATTCCATGTGTAACTCTGTTGTATGTGTCGAACTGCTTTGCTTTATCTTGGCCAGGTCGCAGTTGCAAATGAGAACTTTTCTCAACTAGCCTACCTGGTTAAATAAAGGTTAAATATAATAAATAAATCATATGAACTTAAAATAATTTGACATGATTTATATGAATCAGGTCATGAACATATGGACTTTAAAATTAACAATGGAGAGGTTAAACGTAGGCTAAGTCTGGCATAAGCTTATTCCCACACTTTACAATAACTCTGTTGCGGTCGTCTTAGGTAGTCTCCGTATAGGCTATTCCTGCCATCGCGACACTGCTGTTAAAGTTAAAGAGCTTGTGATCTCCATACAGCACCATGCGCCTTTGGAAAAGCACCCCTCGGCCTCAGAAGATCCCCTTCTGGAGGCAGGCAGCCATAGTCATTATCCCCTAATGTAGGCCTATTTACCTACTAGCCAAATGAAGATCAAAGCATGCATGACGCGTGCAACTCATCATTACAACATATTTGAACATTTTAATTAATCCTTCGTTCAGTCAGTCTTTAGCCTATCACTTTCATAGTTCATGGCATATTCAGATAGTGGAATAAGCCTAAATCATGTTTACTTTCTATTTTGCAGCTCAGGCGGTTTTTCTAGACAAGGCTCTTCTGTGTCTTCATAGTATCATTCTCAAACAAGTCATTTTCTGAAGCCCAAGCCTATAGTATGCCATCTACTGATATAACGTCATTATCGAATTGCGTTCTAAAACAAGCTCGAGACATTCATTTTGGAAATGAAACCGGAAGCTGCAAAGCATTTCTAACGTCTGGGCTAGAGTTGCTTGATTGACTAGTTTGACTAGCTGCGTTTGGTTCATGTCCTTTGCACATGCCACATTCCTGACAAAGTTTTGTACAGATAAAACATATCTGTAACCGAGTAAAGGGAGACGTAATGTAAGAATTTATAGAATTATTTGTCCCAACTTAAGGTTTGTACATTTACAGATCTAATTTAACAATTATGTTCCATGTTTAACACATGGCTTTTCTTATGATCCTAACAATTTATCTAAGGATCGTAAGAAAACAGAAATGATAGATACATTCAACCTTCTGGTAGCTATCTGGCTCCATAGTTTTCACACTTGGTCCCTTTCAACCAAATTTTGTAAACTCCGTGCGGTTCGCTTCTCGAGAGGTGGTCTGTGTTCGGTTTGCTTGAATTCTGTGGTCTGGTTCCCTTTTTAAGGGCAATGTGAACACAAAGCTTCCCAGGTTCACTTGTTATTTTCCCCTCACCACACACTAGACTACTGCAATCCTGTTTCACCTGCCCTAAATCCCCTTCACATTGGAGAGAAGATGATGATGTGCAGGTTTGCAGAAAAAACCTTGCTATTTTTGGATATTGATTAGCGATTGTCAGAATGTACAGGCATTCCAAAATATGTGTAGAGTTTTATACTGACTCAATGTTCATATTATTCGTTTGCAATATGTAGATCTATATGCTGAGAGCATCATAAACAGTTTATTCGATTGTGTGGGTGAATAGTGTGAGAAGACAACATATTTGATGAAAATCACAGCATAGGGTACAAAATCAATTCTAGCTCTTAAAGGGGCAGTAGCCTAGATTGGGTGAACATTTTCAATTGGCCTACAGCATTATTTATCCTGCATTTATTCTACTGGTATTTAATCTGTTACCAATAATATTTACATGTTAATATTATCTTCTGATTACAATTATTATGTCTAATCTTTTACCTAAATGCAATCTATTCGCTTCCAAAATGTACATGGATATATCTAACTTTCCGATTAACACATTCTGATGGAAGGGCTTGTCCTGTACTTTTACCCAGAGTGCATTGAGTGAATGTTAGAACAATTCTTGGTTCCTTTATAAACATAGCAATGTGAATGCAAAGAGGTCTCAGATTTTTAAAAAGGTGAAGTGAACTGCCATAAGAGTTGAGTCCTCATTCCAAGGCAAGGTTAGTGTGAATACAAAGACAACCGAGTTCTTTAGCTTTATTTTTACCCCAGAGTTCACTTTAAAGAGGACTGAGATTGATTATTTCAAAGAGGACTATATGTGAATATACCCCCACAGTTGTGTTAAGTTGGCCTGATGTCCTTTGGGTAGTGGACCATTCTTGATAAACAATGGAAACGGTTTAGAGTGGAGAAACCCAGCAGCGTTGCAGTTCTTGAAACAGTCAAACCGGTGCGCCTGGCACCTACTACCATACCCCGTTCAAAGGCACTTAAATCTTTTGTCTTGCCCATTCACCCTCTGAATGGCACACAATCCATGTCTCAAGGCTTAAACACTATTCTTTAACCTGTCTACTCCTCTTCATCTACACTGATTGAAGTGGATTTAACAAGTGAAATCAATAAGGGATCATAGCTTTCACCTGGATTCATCTGGTCAGTCTGTCATGGAAAGAGCATGTTTTGTACAGTCAGTGTATGTTACTGTTAGTTCAGTGACAAAATATTGATTATGTGAATGCAATCAGAAACCGAAGGGGTGAACAGTGTGAAAGAAGATGTTTTTTTGCTGTCAATTTATTCATATTGTTAAAGGGAAGGACAAACATTTCAACAGATAAGAACCAGGCACCTGAGTCTATATCTTATCCGACCACAGCCAAGACAGACATATTGACACACCAGAAAAACAAATATACACAGTTTGTATCTCAAGACAATGCTGTCTAAAGCTGATGGGAGTAAGGAGTGGACTATGGTTTTAAGACGTTCTGTTTTCCCTATCAACTGTTCATTAACATTGGCACATGATTGCATTGTAATCTTACTGTGAGGTATGCACCCCTTTCATAACTTCTCAAATGTTTAACCATACCAATCTGTATATTTACCAAGAGTAAACCTCACACAGGGGAGTTGGGGGCCTCTACAGGTCAAAGGTCAAATAAGGGTGCTTATATTTGTCATTTTTCACACACGTACAAGTCTGTAACCTGTACAAGTGTGTGGTGTGAAATGAAAATGTGTTCTAAATGTGTCTCAAGTGTACTGTACGTATGCATGGTGGTCAATTATAGTATGTTAGGTTTTATTTTTGCTTTATTTGTTGAAAGATTGTAGGAAATGACCGTTTGACTGTAGTATATTATCAGAAAAAGAGATTCATAGACAATTTTTGTTAACCATATTTAACATACTGTACATGGCTATTATGAATCTGGAGGCATTGGTACAAAATAAATCTAAAATCAGCTTCATTTACACCAAATAAAATAATGCAATAAAAGTTAACAGTAACCACACCAAGCAATGGTCCACAGCCTTGTAACTGGGTATTCTGTATTTTATAAGGATCCCCATTACTCTTCCTGGGGTCCACGTAAAACATGAAACATGACATAATACAGAACATTAATAGACAAGAACAGTTATTTGAACACAGGGCTTTGAACTAATTTGTGCTCAAACAAACAGCGTACTGTACAAGATGCAACCGTAGTGTGGCCAATATGTAGAAAAGTCACAAAACATTATATTGGATAAATAATATTGTGTGCTCTATTGAAGGGTCTGCCTTAAACTAACTGACCCTCATAAGTTAATTATAAAACACACTCACCTGTTAATATAATTTTAATAAGAATGTTAAAAAATATATACATTTATTTTGATCAAATCTGGATAGAACGAGGAATATACTGAATTCAAAGTCTTTATTTGGTGTCAACATTTATATTCTACTTTTTACCCACATCTTTTTACCAAAAATGGTTACCTTTTGTCATTTGTGTCATCTACATGTCGTCTCAGATGAGGCATAATGACAAAAAAATGAAACTTAATTGTGGAGCACTTTAGACACTGAAATATATTTTCACATGGAACGTAATTGTTAAATTAGATCTGTAAATGTACAAACCCTATGTTACGACAATGAATTCTACCAATTCTTACATTACGTCTCCCTTTACTGGGTTACAGATATTTTTTATGTATACAAACCTTTGTCAGGAATGTGGCATCTGCAAAGGACATGAACCGAACCGAACGTAGGTAGTCGAAGTTAACTAGTCAATCAAGCAACTCTAGCCCAGACGTTAGAAATGCTTTGCAGCTTCCGGTTTCATTTCCAAAATAAATGTCTAGAGCTTGTTTTAGAACGCAATTTGATAATGACGTTATATCAGTAGATGGCATACTATAGGCTTGGGCTTCAGAAAATGACTTGTTTGAGAATGATACTATGAAGACACAGAAGAGCCTTGTCTAGAAAAACCGCCTGAGCTGCAAAATAGAAAGGAAACATGATTTAGGCTTATTCCACTATCTGAATATGCCATGCTGTTGTGTGTTATTTAATGGCCATATTATTGCATAATACATTTGTATAGCCGCGTGGGGCTACTGTAGTGATCATGTAAACTAATGAATCACACTTTTTCCTGTATTTGGGAGCACAGACTGTAGGCCTTATATTAGGCATTTTGACTGTTGTACAGTGCCTTGCGAAAGTATTCGCCCCCCTTGAACTTTGCGACCTTTTGCCACATTTCAGGCTTCAAACATAAAGATATAAAACTGTATTTTTTTGTGAAGAATCAACAACAAGTGGGACACAATCATGAAGTGGAACGACATTTATTGGATATTTCAATTTTTTTTAACAAATCAAAAACTGAAATTGGGCGTGCAAGATTATTCAGCCCCTTTACTTTCAGTGCAGCAAACTCTCTCCAGAAGTTCAGTGAGGATCTCTGAATGATCCAATGTTGACCTAAATGACTAATGATGATAAATACAATCCACCTGTGTGTAATCAAGTCTCCGTATAAATGCACCTGCACTGTGATAGTCTCAGAGCTCCGTTAAAAGCGCAGAGAGCATCACGAAGAACAAGGAACACACCAGGCAGGTCCGAGATACTGTTTTGAAGACGTGTAAAGACGGATTTGGATACAAAAAGATTTCCCAAGCTTTAAACATCCCAAGGAGCACTGTGCAAGCGATAATATTGAAATGGAAGGAGTATCAGACCACTGCAAATCTACCAAGACCTGGCCGTCCCTCTAAACTTTCAGCTCATACAAGGAGAAGACTGATCAGAGATGCAGCCAAGAGGCCCATGATCACTCTGGATGAACTGCAGAGATCTACAGCTGAGGTGGGAGACTCTGTCCATAGGACAACAATCAGTCGTATATTGCACAAATCTGGCCTTTATGGAAGAGTGGCAAGAAGAAAGCCATTTCTTAAAGATATCCATAAAAAGTGTTGTTTAAAGTTTGCCACAAGCCACCTGGGAGACACACCAAACATGTGGAAGAAGGTGCTCTGGTCAGATGAAACCAAAATTGAACTTTTTGGCAACAATGCAAAACGTTATGTTTGGCGTAAAAGCAACACAGCTCATCACCCTGAACACACCATCCCCACTGTCAAACATGGTGGTGCAGCATCATGGTTTGGGCCTGCTTTTCTTCAGCAGGGACAGGGAAGATGGTTAAAATTGATGGGAAGATGGATGGAGCCAAATACAGGACCATTCTGGAAGAAAACCTGATGGAGTCTGCAAAAGACCTGAGACTGGGACAGAGATTTGTCTTCCAACAAGACAATGATCCAAAACATAAAGCAAAATCTACAATGGAATGGTTAAAAAATAAACATATCCAGGTGTTAGAATGGCCAAGTCAAAGTCCAGACCTGAATCCAATCGAGAATCTGTGGAAAGAACTGAAAACTGCTGTTCACAAATGCTCTCCATCCAACCTCACTGAGCTCGAGCTGTTTTGCAAGGAGGAATGGGAAAAAATTTCAGTCTCTCGATGTGCAAAACTGATAGAGACATACCCCAAGCGACTTACAGCTGTAATCGCAGCAAAAGGTGGCGCTACAAAGTATTAACTTAAGGGGGCTGAATAATTTTGCACGCCCAATTTTTCAGTTTTTGATTTGTTAAAAAAAATTGAAATATCCAATAAATGTTGTTCCACTTCATGATTGTGTCCCACTTGTTGTTGATTCTTCACAAAAAATACAGTTTTATATCTTTATGTTTGAAGCCTGAAATGTGGCAAAAGGTCGCAAAGTTCAAGGGGGCCGAATACTTTCGCAAGGCACTGTATTAATGAATTCCACTCTGTAAGAAGGCTTGTTAAAACCATTTACGTTGCACAATCCCATCACGCAGAGGCTATATCCATATCAATAAATAAGACAAAACAAAATATTGATTAAGTCTTGGCTATAACCTGTCCTGAGTGAAATTGCCAACGGGTCCCAAATGGTCAAGACTATCTACAGCCTATTCTTATTGCCAGATCTGTTTTCTTTATCGGCCACTGCACATGCTTCTTAAATTATATTGTTTAACATCTATTTAGAGGCTATATTTAGAGATGAGGCATAATGACAAATAATGAAACTTAATTGTCGTGCACTTTATAGACACTGAAATATATTTTCACAGGTCTCAACCTATTGTTTTATTTATTATCATTGGCTGTTTCTCCCCCTGACAAACCAGCCTGTCTAAAACAGACCAGAAAGTCCTAATGGTATGCAGCAAAAAATAATACTACAAACAGGATGGTGTATAACAGTGTTTTTGAGGGATTATGCCAAGAAAATGTTTCTCTCCACCACATTATATTGCTCCTGGTGCTATCCTGCCCTCCTTCCACTAGGGGCAGTGTACTTGTAGGCTGATGCTCCACTGTGTCTGTGTCTGGCTGATCTTCCTGGTTGCTCGGGTGCTCCTCATCCACAGACTCACTGATGGATGTCATGGACGGTTTGCTGCCTCTTCTGCTTATGGAGGGCCGTTTCCCAAGACTCAAGGCTAAGTCCTTGTTTCGTAGCTTCTGCACTGCCCTTAGACTGCGCATGTACAGCTCTATCTCATCCTCTAACAGAGACTCTGTGGAAGCATGGTCCTCCTCACCCTCCCCTTCACCCTCTTTCCCACTGACAGATTTATCCGATTGAATGCAGGTCTCCCCTTCTCCATTGATAGATTCCATTTCTTCATCTCGAGGATGCTTGGTGTCCAGCCTTACGTCATTGATAGTTTCTTTGTGGCAAGGATTTGACACTTCATTCGTTGTTAATGTATTATCTACTGGGCTAGATTTTTCTGTGACCTTTACATTTGTGTTCTTACCACCCTCACCCTCATTCATATTGTCCATGTTCATGCTAAACTCGTCTACCAACTCATTTTGATCATCTACTACGATTTCCTTTACTTCTACATCTGCAGTTTCTTCCACTACAATCTCCTCCTCTTCCTCTACAATCTCCTCTTCCTCCCACTCTATCCACTTAACATCCTCCTCCTCTAAATCCTCCATCTCTTCTTCAACTACCACCTTCTCCATTTCTTTCTCCATTTCCCCCTCTCCCTTCACCACCTTCGCTCCTTCCTTCACCATTCCTTCTATCTTTTCCCGTATCATAATTTCTTCTTTCTCCTTTTCCACTTCCTCCTCTGTTTCCTCCACCTCCCCTGTCTCCTCCAACTCCTTTGTCCCAACCACCATCTCCTCTTCCACAACTATCTCATCTTCTATTTCCCATTCGTCCCCCTCCACATATTCCCCCATTGTGTCTTCCTCTTCCACAGTCCCCTCCCAGTCTTTTACTATTTGATCTTTCTTTAGAAATGGTTGTCCATTACTTGTGTCTATCTCCTTTGTAGGAACTAAATACTTCTTACTGTTCATCATTACCAGTTCAACTTCCTCATGAATATCTTCTTCTTTGAACTTTGAGCCCTTGTCAGTGTCTTTATCATAATCATACCTCACATAGTTTGACATCTCTCCATCTACATCATCATAATCCTCGTTGTCAATAGAATGACGGTTTTCTTCATTGCATAAAATGTTTGACACTTCAAATGATAGTTCATCCTTCACTTGATCTGTTTGTTTTCTCATCATTAATTTCTCCAATGATGTCCATTCCTTAATGACAATGGAATCATCTTTCAATGCTGTCCCACTGGTTTCTTCCTCCAGTGGTGTGCCCGTACGGGGCACAGCAAAGTTTTGGTGCTCAGTGGTGATCTTTTCCTCAGTCTCTGAAGTGTGAACTTTCAGGTCAGCATCCACAGGCTCTAGCATGGCTATAGGTGTGTCTACTATTTCTGTGAATGGGCTTGTTGACCATTCATCTGTGAGAGGGTTCTCCATTTCATCTGACTCATCAGGTCTCTCATATCCACAACTGGCCCCCTGCAGAGTCATCTCAGCAGAGACATGCTTTGACCCCATTTCAGTTTGTGACTGTAGGAAACTGCCTTGTGTCGCGTCTATCAGAGTTTGTGTTTGTGAAAGTGCTGTGTCTACTGGAGTTTGTGAAGGTGTTGTGTTTGGTAATGGGGTTTGTGAAAGCTTACTGTCCTGCTGCATTTGGGTCTGAGGAGGCAGAATGTTCTCCTCAGACCCCTGGAGGCCTGAGTTCACATTGAGGATTTGTGCCCTGAGAGCAGCAGCAGTGTTCAGGGCAGTGTGAGTCCTGAGAAGACCTCCTGCCTCTTCTGACAGAAGTTTAGGTTCAGACTCTCTTTCTGTACTTAATCCAGAGCTGAAGTGTTCTGGGTTTGATTTAAGAGACCCCTGTTGATCTACAGGCTTGTCATCAGGTGTTCCACGAGTATCAGCTGAAACACAGGAGTGAGTTTCTACTTCCTCTGTGGATGGGTAACTCTGGGCTGTGTAGGCTGTTGAATCCCATTCATGCAATTGACCACTTGTTCGATTCCCTCTATGGGTGAAGCTCGGACTCCCACTCTCCACTCTACCAAACCCCTGACAGTATGGTGGGGCCACAACATTACCAAACATAAAGCTATTGGTCTGGCTGCCTGGGACTGGGCCTGCTGTGCTGTTCTCCAACCTGACAATGTTATCTGAATGTGTTATGTCTGTGCTGATGGCAGATCCACCCTTCTCCGTTTCCATCTGCATCAGAGCACTTCCCTCTACACTGAAAACAGACGTATCACCATTTTGGCTCCCAGCAGCAGGTTGATCAGTTGAATCTGACTTGCTGCTGGGGATCAGTGAGGCCTGTTTCCCTCTCAGCTCTGATGGGGCTGATCGGAACGTTGGGTCTATTTTCTCAGGTTTCACTGACTCCTGCCAAGATGTGCTGTCTGGGATACCAGGAGACAGTTTGCACGTAGACAGAGAATCTGTTGCCTGCAGCCCAAACCCTTTCCTGCCCTGTGGTGGCAGTGGTTGTACCTCAGGCCTATTTGAAAGCTTTTCCTGTGGGAATGTGCTTTCCTGTGGGATCTGTGATGGTTCCACTTCTCCCTTCTCTTTCTCTTGGGTCTCATCCTCTCTCTGGGTGAAGTAGTCCCGCACCTTCGCCAATCGTGCTGCCTTTCGTCGGTTTCTTCTGCTGGAGTTCCGGCTGCTCTCAACCTGTCAAACAAGAAGAAGGATAGAGTCAGCTAATCTTTCCCACACAATGCCTCCTCAATGGTTAGGCTTGTTTGGTGAGGATGATATCTAGAGAGGCACGTTCAGATGAAATATTGCTCATGATTAAGCCAAAACATATTTATATACATTTAATCTTGGCCCCTGAACAAAATCTCACATGAGCACTGGCCTCTGGCCAGTAACATTATAATGTGTTTGTTTGTCTCGACTCACGAGAGACTAATATACATTTAAAAGAGAGCGTGTTACCAATGCAATGTATAGCTCAGTCACTCATGTGACCATGTAAGACCCCTCTTAGCTCCTGTAAAGCAACATTTATAAATACTTGGCATTTAACTCTTTCAGGGGGACACAACCTGTATGTCCTCAAGTGTCAAATATGCAACTAGGACAGAATGTTAAAGTAATGACCCTAAGTGCTCAGACAGCAGTGATCACATGACATATTGAGAAAGAGCAACAGGGTTCACACTATCTTGTTTCAGAGGTCACCCCAAAATGTTTAAGCCTAACCATATCATTTGACCATGCTATGTATATTTCAAAAGTAACTAAATTAAACCCTCTTTAAACCCTTAATTAAACTAAATTAAACCCTCCTTGAAGGCCACAATAACAAGAAAATCATTGGGTGATTGTGGAGACCGGGTCATCTGATGCAGCACTCCATCACTCTCCTTCTTGTTTAAATAGCCCTTACACAGCCTGTCAGTGTGTTGGGTCATTGTCCTGTTGAAAACAAATGATAGTCCCGCTAAGCGCAAACCAGATTGGATGGCATATCACTGCAGAATGCTGTAGTAGTCATGCTAGTTAAGTGTGCCTTGAATTCTAAATAAATTACCAACATTGTCACCAGCAAGGCACCCCCACACCACCTCCATTTTTCACGGTGGGAACCACACATGCAGAGATCATCCGTTCACCTACACTGCGTCTCACAAAGACACGGGATTTGGAACCAAAAATCTCAAATTTTGACTCATCAGACCAAAGGACAGATTTCCAGCGGTCTATGATCCATTGCTCGTGTTTCTTGGCCCAAGCAAGTCTCTTCTTATTCTTGGTGTCCTTTAGTAGTGGTTTCTTTGCAGCAGTACGACCATGAAGGCCTGATTCACGCAGTCTCCTCTGAACAGTTGATGTTGAGATGTCTGTTACTTGAAATCTGTGAAGCATTTATTTGGGCTGCAATGTCTGAGGCTGGTAACTCTAATAAACTTATCCTCTGCAGCAGACCTCTGCAGAAGTCCTCTGGGTCTTCCTTTCCTGTGGCGGTCCTCATGAGAGCCAGTTTCATCATAGTGCTTGATGGTTTTTGTGACTGCACTTGAAGAAACTTTCAAAGTTTGTGAAATGTTCCGTATTGACTGACCTTCATGTCTTAAAGTAATGATGGACTGTCGTTTCTATCTGCTTATTTGAGCTGTTTTGCCATAATATGGACTTGGTATTTTACCAAATAGGGCTATCTTCTGTGTACCAACCCTACCTTGTCACAACACAACTGATTGGCTACATGATTACTACATGATTCCATATGTGTTATTTTATAGTATTGATGTCTTCACTATTATTCTACAATGTAGAAAATAGTAAAAATAAAGAAAAAATCTTGAATGAGTAGGTGTGTCCAAATGTTTGACTGGTACTGTGTATATATATATATATATATATATATTTGTTTTAATCAGACCTTTATTTTAATACGGAGTCTCATCGAGACCCAGTGTCCTTTACAAGCCCTGCAAAGGCCCATTTGAAAACGTTACGTAAAAGTTATGTAAATCTATGTATCACAAGGCTTATGTTGTAAGAAAACACTAGATAAATGGCATCATTAGATGTTCTGAAATCCAAATTCCACAGGTATTACTCACCATTAGTTTCTGACAATCATCTTGGAGTGCTCCTGACTGAGACTCGGAAGTGTTCACACTAGCCATCTTCCCTCCACGGTTGTGTACGTCTAGCGAGGAATAATTGACATTAGTTCAGGATTTATTGTAATTGGTATTAGTTAATGACTTCATCTAATTGATTTTATCCGCTGTACGTCTGAGTCATTTGACTTTTGAATGTTTTAGTACAATGAACGATTACCTGAAGATTCAGCATTGGTTGACGACCAGTTTTCATCACAGGGAAAGTCATGACTGTAAATAAATGAAATGAAAGCTCGGGCAAAAAGTTGTCCAATTGTTGTCCAACAACAATTGTCCAACATTTACTGTAATATCATAATTTTATAATAAACTGTCAGTTTATTTATCTTTAGGATGTAAAAAGGGTGTATGTTATGGTGAGGCAATATCAATATAAAAGCATTGTGCAGCTGTCACTTTACTGGACCACACATAACCCCTCTATTAGTTTGATAAAAAAGTACTAGCATTCAATCATTCCATCAATCAACACTCAAAACAAACCTGTTGATTAATCTGACCATCCTCACCTGATGGCTTTCAGGATGCTTTTCCTGTGCCCGCTTTTGTCTTTTTCTGGTTCCTCTTTCGACTCCTTGATTTTCTGGTGACAAAATATCACATAGTTCTGGTCACTATTGTTGGCCCAGAAAGTCCCAACTGGGGTCTCGTACCGGAGACAGAAGTCCACTCTGGCCCCCTTTTCCCCAAAGGGGGGCACCAGGGTGAGCTTGAATGAGAAGCAGTCAGTGTCTCCATCGCTGGACCCTGGTATGTACTCTGCCAGCAGGTCAAAGTGCGTGGCCCAGGCATCCAGCGAGGTGCGGATGTACACCATCTTATCAAAGGAGACATTGAGAACGCGGACCACCCCCCTTAGTATTGTAGTCTGGTAGAGTAACTCAATGCTCTCCAGCTCTAGCTTCTGCTCCTGAACTCTCAGGACCATGGCTTCTTGGGATGGTAAAGGAGTGTATAATGAGGACAAGTAGTATTCCTCTACCTCTGTCTCTCCCTCCATGGCATTGAAGTTCAGCGGGACTGTTATGTCCCACGAGTCAAACTCTTTCACTTTCACCAGGTTTAGGCCGAGGGCGTCCGCAAAGGACACTCTCCGAGAGCTGGATGGGGTGAGCTCGAGCTCACAGTCCTTTAAATCACTGGCGCTCCTTCTCCGTGGGAGAGGAGAGGACTTGGGCCTGATGCCACCGATCACCTCCGCGTCGTTCGCCTCATCCCCATCCCAGGTGATAAGCCCTGGGACACCCAAGAGGCTGCTGACCGCGGTGGGTATTGGTTCGACTGCAGAAGGCTCCATTGGGCTGTCTAGTGACAGAGTGAAGGGGAATCGCAGAGCCGAGTTCTCTGCTTTTCTCTGGCAACTGACATTCAACATGCTGTGACTAAACAGATGGATTCGAGTTACAGATGACATTGTAGCAAGGGCCAGCACTATAAATAGGTCAGAAGGGACTTCAACTATGCAGTGTGGGCTCAGGAGAATACTGAGAACACATCATCTCAATGCCTCTTCTTTGAGACACTACTTTGCAACAATGATATACATAGTAATACATTGGAATTATAGGCTGATTTTAACTAACTTCCCTATTTGATTCCAACTAATCTCGAGTCCGAGAACCAGATCTCATGTGTGCGCTGTCACAAAAGACTATATTCGAACCAAAACAACGTTTTCTATGATAGGAGACAACAAACTATGTGGAAAGTAATGTTCTTCAACTTCTCCTAATAAGGGTTGAAGGGTTAATCGTGTAATAAATACTGGATAAAACATGTTGGATTTGAAGATGATACTCCTTATAGACACTTCAGGTTAACTGCCAGCACGCCCCAAAATGTTTCAAATATTTAAAGCCTTTTTTCCTATCATAATGTCCAAAACTCTGCACTCTGCAGAACATAACATACTTTGCCTTATCAGAAATAACATTATTTAAGGGTTAACCCCATTGTGCAACTCAAAATGGCAAACAATGACCACCTAGCATCACAGTTTCCTTTTTGATGATGAATGTTTCGTCAGAGTACCTTTTATCTGTGAGAATGTGGCATGCCCAACCCAAATCATGCAGGGACTGAATGTGGTGAAGAAGAAAGTAGCTATAAAAGACTCAAACCGATCAAACCATCACAAGAAACACAGGTAGCCAAAAGCAGAAATGCCTTTCTACTAATACCAGACAGCATGTAGGAATACTCTCTAAAGACACTCTTGTACTGCAAAGCTGACAACTGAAATTCACGACAACCAAACAGATATGGACACAGAGAAAGAGATGTTAGAATTACAGCCAGTAGAAGGGATGTTCAGAGAGGTAAAGGTAGGTGGAGTAATTTCCAAGGAGACAGAGATGGAAGAGCTGTGGTCAGGGTCAGTCAGAGACCTTGACACTGTTCTAGTAAAGAGTGAGGTCCTCAAGACAGACCTCAGCACTGTTTGCGAGGACATCCCCACAGAAACAGCCAGTCTGCCGGGTGACATTCAGTCCGAGCCCTCAGACAGAAACAAAACTTGTGAGGGAGAGGACACAATACATGGAGATCCAGATCCCTCTACAAAGCCCTCACTCTCCTATGTCGCCCTGATCGCCAAAGTCATCCTCTCCTCCTCCTCTCTGAAGCTCAACCTAGCCTCTATCTACAGGGCCATGGAGGAGCGGTTCCCCTACTTCAAGGCCCGGTCGGGGGCTCTGGGCCAAGGCTGGAGGAACAGCGTGAGGCACAACCTGTCCTTAAACGAGTGCTTTGTGAAGGTAAAGTATACTGAACAAAAATATAAACGCAACATGCAACAATTTCAGTTCATATAAGGAAATCAGTCAATTGAAATACATTCATTAGGTCCTAATCTATGGAGTTCATGACTGGGCAGGGGTGCAGCCATGGGTGGGCATGGGAGGGCAAAGGCCAACCCAATTGGGAGCTAGGCCCACCCATTCGGGAGCCAGGCTCAGCCAATCAGAATGAGTTTTTCCCAACAAATCAAATCAAATCAAATCAAATTTTATTTGTCACATACACATGGTTAGCAGATGTTAATGCGAGTGTAGCGAAATGCTTGTGCTTCTAGTTCCGACAATGCAGTAATAACGAGCAAGTAATCTAACTAACAATTCCAAAAAAAACTACTGTCATACACAGTGTAAGGGGATAAAGAATATGTACATAAGGATATATGAATGAGTGATGGTACAGAGCAGCATAGGCAAGATACAGTAGATGATATCGAGTACAGTATATACATATGAGATAAGTATGTAAACCAAGTGGCATAGTTAAAGTGGCTAGTGATACATGTATTACATAAGGATGCAGTCGATGATATAGAGTACAGTATCAACGTATGCATATGAGATGAACAATGTAGGGTAAGTAACATTATATAAGGTAGCATTGTTTAAAGTGGCTAGTGATATATTTACATCATTTCCCATCGATTCCCATGATTAAAGTGGCTGGAGTAGAGTCAGTGTCATTGACAGTGTGTTGGCAGTAGCCACTCAATGTTAGTGGTGGCTGTTTAACAGTCTGATGGCCTTGAGATAGAAGCTGTTTTTCAGTCTCTCGGTCCCAGCTTTGATGCACCTGTACTGACCTCGCCTTCTGGATGGCAGCGGGGTGAACAGGCAGTGGCTCGGGTGGTTGATGTCCTTGATGATCTTTATGGCCTTCCTGTAGCATCGGGTGGTGTAGGTGTCCTGGAGGGCAGGTAGTTTGCCCCCGGTGATGCGTTGTGCAGACCTCACTACCCTCTGGAGAGCCTTACGGTTGAGGGCGGTGCAGTTGCCATACCAGGCGGTGATACAGCCCGCCAGGATGCTCTCGATTGTGCATCTGTAGAAGTTTGTGAGTGCTTTTGGTGACAAGCCGAATTTCTTCAGCCTCCTGAGGTCGAAGAGGCGCTGCTGCGCCTTCCTCACGATGCTGTCTGTGTGAGTGGACCAATTCAGTTTGTCTGTGATGTGTATGCCGAGGAACTTAAAACTTGCTACCCTCTCCACTACTGTTCCATCGATGTGGATGGGGGTGTTCCCTCTGCTGTTTCCTGAAGTCCACAATCATCTCCTTAGTTTTGTTGACGTTGAGTGTGAGGTTATTTTCCTGACACCACACTCCGAGGGCCCTCACCTCCTCCCTGTAGGCCGTCTCGTCGTTGTTGGTAATCAAGCCTACCACTGTTGTGTCGTCCGCAAACTTGATGATTGAGTTGGAGGTGTGCATGGCCACGCAGTCGTGGGTGAACAGGGAGTACAGGAGAGGGCTCAGAACGCACCCTTGTGGGGCCCCAGTGTTGAGGATCAGCGGGGAGGAGATGTTGTTGCCTACCCTCACCACCTGGGGGCGGCCCGTCAGGAAGTCCAGTACCCAGTTGCACAGGGCGGGGTCGAGACCCAGGGTCTCGAGCTTGATGACGAGCTTGGAGGGTACTATGGTGTTGAATGCCGAGCTGTAGTCGATGAACAGCATTCTCACATAGGTATTCCTCTTGTCCAGATGGGTTAGGGCAGTGTGCAGTGTGGTTGAGATTGCATCGTCTGTGGACCTATTTGGGCGGTAAGCAAATTGGAGTGGGTCAAGGGTGTCAGGTAGGGTGGAGGTGATATGGTCCTTGACTAGTCTCTCAAAGCACTTCATGATGACGGATGTGAGTGCTACGGGCGGTAGTCGTTTAGCTCAGTTACCTTAGCTTTCTTGGGAACAGGAACAATGGTGGCCCTCTTGAAGCATGTGGGAACAGCAGACTGGTATAGGGATTGATTGAATATGTCCGTAAACACACCGGCCAGCTGGTCTGCGCATGCTCTGAGGGCGCGGCTGGGGATGCCGTCTGGGCCTGCAGCCTTGCGAGGGTTAACACGTTTAAATGTCTTACTCACTTCGGCTGCAGTGAAGGAGAGACCGCATGTTTCCGTTGCAGGCCGTGTCAGTGGCACTGTATTGTCCTCAAAGCGGGCAAAAAGTTATTTAGTCTGCCTGGGAGCAAGACATCCTGGTCCGTGACTGGGCTGGGTTTCTTCCTGTAGTCCGTGATTGACTGTAGACCCTGCCACATACCTCTTGTGTCTGAGCCGTTGAATTGAGATTCTACTTTGTCTCTGTACTGGCGCTTAGCTTGTTTGATAGCCTTGCGGAGGGAATAGCTGCACTGTTTGTATTCAGCCATGTTACCAGACACCTTGCCCTGATTAAAAGCAGTGGTTCGTGCCTTCAGTTTCACACGAATGCTGCCATCAATCCACGGTTTCTGGTTAGGGAATGTTTTAATCGTTGCTATGGGAACGACATCTTCAATGCAAGTTCTAATGAACTCGCACACCGTATCAGCGTATTCGTCAATGTTGTTGTCTGACGCAATACGAAACATCTCCCAGTCCACGTGATGGAAGCAGTCTTGGAGTGTGGAGTCAGCTTGGTCGGACCAGCGTTGGACAGACCTCAGCGTGGGAGCTTCTTGTTTTAGTTTCTGTCTGTAGGCAGGGATCAACAAAATGGAGTCATGGTCAGCTTTTCCGAAAGGGGGGCGGGGCAGGGCCTTATATGGGCTTATACGGGCTTTATTACAGATAGAAATACTCCTGTTTCATCAGCTGTCTGGGTGGCTGGTCTCAGAAGGCAGATGTCTAGGTCCTGGGCTGGCCTGGTTACACATGTTCTGTGATTGTGAGGCCGATTGGACGTACTGCAAATTTCTCTAAAATGACGTTGGCGCCTGCTTATGGTAGAGAAATGAACATTCAATTCCCTGGAAACAGCTCTGGTGGACGTTCCTGCAGTCAGAATGCCAATTGTATGCTCCCACAAAACTTGAGACATCTGTGGCATTGTGTTGTGTGACAAAACTGCACATTTTAGAGTGACCTTTTATTGTCCCCAGCACAAGGGGACCTGTGTGTTGATCATGCTGTTTAATCAGCATCTTGATATGCCACATCTGTCAGGTGGATGGATTATCTTGGCAAAGAAAAAATGCTCACTAACGGATGTAAACAAATTTGTGCACAAAATTTGACATAAATAATGTTTCTGTGTACAGAACATTTCTGGGATCTTTTATTTCAGCTCATGAAACATGGGACCAAAACTTTACATGTTGCATTTGTATTTTTGTTCTGTATAAAAGGACCATAATTGGAAATAAGTAATTGTTTTATCCTTGATAGTTAAACTAGGTATTGGCTATATAGCCTATGTATTTAAGAAAATATATATAGTCAAAATTGTATCAAACTATACATCAAGGTGGGCCGCTGCGAGGACGGGAAGGGCCACCATTGGGGCATCCACCCAGCCCACCTGGGAAACTTCCTGTTGGGGGACTTCAGGCAGCACAGGAAGGCCAGGAGGAGCAGGCACCAGAGGGAGCTGGAGGATGGGTACAGTACAGCTGGCTCTCTGGGCTGGTCCTGGACCGAGCTAGGCTGTAGCCATCGGGAGAGGCACTGTGGGGGTAGAAGTGGGCTGCATGGATCCTGGGGCTGGATGAAGCCACAGTACCCTCCACAGGAACCTAGAGGTTATTATGACACTCCTGCATTTGTGGACTGGACTTTGCCTTTCTATCACTCACAGAGGCTCCATGGAGGTGGAGTGGGATCTCTGGGAACTTATTACCCAATCGAGAGGTTCCTGGACTCTTATGACAAAACTATGCGACCGGAGAGATGGTGCTATGATTGGCCCATGAAACCCACATGGAGACTGCATAGCTGGGACAAACATGGCCCAAATCATGTGTGCATGACCGGGGAAAAGGAGTCATGTAACAGTGTGTTAGTGAGCCTGCATCCGCTCTACTCCCTGCCGGGCTGCCAATGGAGGTCCCCAGTCTTCAAGCACATTATATTCCCTTAGCCAGTATTTTAAAATAAATGTATTTTACCAACCTGTTGTAAAGGTTATTACAATCAGAAAACCTGATATGGGGGAAAATACAGATACATGTCTGACTACATTAAACTTTTTGTTTCTTTTGATCTCTCATACACTACATGTTTTACCCATGCACATTCACTGACATTTCTACAAACTCTGCATTTATCTAAATCTTTGTTTGTATTTTATATAAAATCATATGCACCTCTAGACTATTGATTGAATCAAATGTAATCATGCTTGAATTCCTTTATGCTGCTCTATTGGTGATCCAAACATAGTTGGCCTTATTAGTTAAACACAGTATCAACAAATAGGTTCAGGTGAAAAGAGGAACTGGAGCCTTATGTATTTATTGCATATCAGAGGTAATTGAACACAATGAAAAAAAAAAAACAATTTTAAAAGAGAAACAATTATATTAAACCACAACAAACGTATCGTATTACCTATTCACCAGTTTGCACCAATCCCCTCATTCTCAGTGTACCTGAGACTGCACCTTTGTCTCCAGATTTAAAATGATAGCTTTTGCAAGCGATGACAGTTGATTCAAAATGAGAACTTTCACTTAAATGGAACAGGGCATCAGAAATTATTTGTTTAAGTAATCAACTAATGTAACATTGAACTATGATCATACTCAATACAAAAACACCAGCAATAGACAAAATGGCCATCAAGTAGAAAATAAACAGGATATCTGTCCCAAAAGTGTAATATACTCCTAAATGATTACTCCAGAATAACTAGCTTTCACAAGACCACATTTAACCCTCTTCTTTATTACATCATATTAAATTTAGAACCTGTCCTCTTCATCCCCACTGCTGTCCCCTCCTTGTCCGACAGTCATTTTAGAGTCATTCCCAAACATGATATAGCGAGCATTCTGGATGTGGATGTTTCCTGGTGGGTGACTCCACCCATGTTGCAGTGGTGTCACTGACATATTGGACACATTTCTAGGTGTACTTCCTAAAAATGGATCAGTAGTAAAGTGAGGCATTGCGGGAGTCGAGGGTTGATTGGAAAGTTGTTGTTGCAACAAATATCTCTGCATTCTTTCCGTCTCCTGACCACGAATTAAATCCATTTGAAGCCTTTCCTCTAGTCGTAGTCTCTCCTGTCTCCTAACCTGCGCCCTCACTGCCTGCTCGCTCAACCACAACCTCCTCTGTTTAGCAATCCTTGCTGGAGCCATGGCCCTTTTTGCCTTTCTCTCAAAGGCATTACCTTCCTCTAACGGAATAAAGATCCTCAGAACTTTGGGCATGTTCTCTCGGGGCATACGGTTCTCCTGTGGCAGAAAAGGGATGACAGTATTGTACTTGTGCAGGTTCTCAATGGCATTCATGAGCACAGAACTGGTTTCTACCTCCAGCAGACGGGTGTTGAAGTTGCGAGTAAGCATCAGGATAGTGAAGGCTGAATTGTTGATGGCATCCTCCACACACATGAGGGTGTTCCTGCCTGGGATGGCAAAGTCCTGAGAGAAGGTTGCTCCTTCACCACCAACTATAGACTCTAGTTCCTCTTTAAACTTCTCAGCCATGTCCACATCCTCTGCTGCATGCAGGATGACAAAGGAGAAAAACACTTCCTCCTCCTCCTCCTGATTTGGGGTTTTCAATGGAACACTTGCTGACACTGGTTCAGTGGTAGTTGGATGAGAAGTTGGCCTATTGTTGTTTGAGGGAGGCACAAGGTTATTTTTTGGGCATGGTTTGGAATGTGCGTTTGGACTCTCAGTGTTATCGAACTTAGTCTGAACTGGAGTGAAATTGCCAGGAGAAAGGGGTGAAACTCTCACCTCTGACCCTGTTCTGTGTTCACAAGACACTGCAACACTTGTAACTCTGTCCATTTCTCCTTTAACAAGCTTAGGCACATCTTGTGTGGGTGGTATATCCCGAGACGTAACCCTGGAAAAGTATTTAAATGCACCTTCATCTCCTGTATTTGTAACATAATGTGTAACAGGTGATTGTACGGGCTCCAAATTCATTGGAGGAGGCTGGGATGGCTCCTCATTGGAGGAGGCTGGGGTGTTGCTTGTTTTAAAGCCAACTGTTTCGGATATACTGATCTCCAAGTGAGAAGGGTAGGAACATATGGAGTTGTCGTCCCGTAGGGAGGACGGCGGACTGTGACCACTTCCTGTCTGATTGGGAAAGCCTGGTTTTTGTAAAGCTGTGCTCCCTTGGTCCAGCGTCGGGATGGAGCAAAGGCCTGATGAGGAGTCCTTACGGAAACACATCCCCCCAACTGTGTCCTCAATCTGAGGCCCACAGACCCTGTTGGCTTCTTCTCTCAGCTGCATCTGTATGTATTCTGATTCGGAACTCTCTTCACCACTGTTCTTGTTCTTGAATGTGGCTAGAGCTGTCTGGTAAGCCAAATCCCTCAGAGATGAGTCACACAACCTCTCCTCAGCCAACACCTTGAAAATCCTCGCTAGGTCTGCTAAGGTGCCCACGGTACACTCTTGGAAAGGAACAATGCTCACTGTTAAGTCCTCCAACTTGACTCCACACATTCTCACCTTTTCAGCCAGATGGTTAGCAATGATGTTGTTGTCTCCCAAAGCCTGGAGCTTGTTCAGTGCCTCTGACCTCTTCCCGAGTTGGATGAGAGACATGGCATGTACCAGCTCCTCGGCCAGGCTATCACCCAACTTGAAAGTCAGGCTTAGCTGTCTCTCGTATGGGACCTTAGAGAGGATCTTAAAGGCATCCACTAACCCAGTCCCTCCTCTGGGCTCATCTTCTGCATGAGCTACCCTGTCCATCTCTAACATCCCTTTCTGATGATATCCTTAACTAATGTATTTGAAATCAGATCAACATTGTTTTGCCAGTTACTTCATCCCTTATGGTGTGTAGGCGGCATCATATCTTCGATTCATCAACTTTATTCCACATAAGCACTGACAGGTACACTGAAATGTAGAGACAAACATGTGAGTAAACTGGATACATCAAAATACATCATACAAATCCTGATATATCAAATGACAAAAACATTGTGCTTTGTAACTAGATACTTCTGCAATGCTTTTTTAATGCAATAGGTTTATTTAGAATGAAAGTCCCCAAGAGCATCAATATTGATTCTACTCACAATAAATAAGACAAAGCAGCAACACTGCTTATTATTTGAAGTTTGCATAATCCTAGGTGGTGCTGTAAATGTAGGCCTACTACTAGGCCGCACACCTGGGTACATCAATTTAGTCCTTTAAAAGAAATTGCAATGTCAGCGATCGATATAAATCACGAAAGTGGCCTAATTATAGGCCTACACCACCATTATATAATCCATGTTGTAGTAGTAAACCCTGCGACAACAGTCATTCATTAAAACGGGTAAAACTGACAGTAAAACTTACCGATAAGGAAAAGAGTAACAACAAATCCACCAGGTCACATATTATGTGATATAAATCGCGTTTACATTCTCGGAATTTATATTACGTTCTGTGGTTTTGTCTAGAAAATATACAGCTTTTGTCAAAATTGACTTATCAAATTAGGTTATGGTTAGGGTGAACTAAAATGCAAAACAAAAAATAACTTTAGACAAAAAAGTTGCATCCCATCTTGGCACGACAGCATTCAGAATTTAGCCTCGTTCGAGTATCGAGAACACATTCTGTCTCTACACGCCGCGAACCAAGGAAACGATTTTTATTTCTGGGGTGTAGCTATTCCTTGTGCTGATTCCTTTGTAAAACGTTTCGTCTACTTTTACTCTAAGCGGAAGCGCAAACGGACAACTTATATTGGACAAATGCAGGTATGTCCCTCCCCGTTTTGTTCGGTTGTCTTTGTGGCTTCCGTTTGGTTCTTGAACGGTTTCCGTAATGAATACACCCCTGGTCTCAACCAACCTACATCAGGAAGAGGAAAAGAGAGGCCCAACTCTGCGGAAAATCTGGCTCCCTCCAGCAAATTGCGTTTTTTCGCCCACCAAGCAAGAAGTTGTTGTGTTTTTATTTTAACCTCTATTTAGCTAGGCAAGTCAGTTAAGAACAAATGATTAATTACAATAACGGCCTACACCGGCCGTGAGATGCAGTGCCTTAGACCACTGCGCCATTCGGGAGCCCATAGAGGACAATGAGATTGTCAAATTTGGTCAACAAAATAATGAATGGTTTATTTGCTACGTGAGGTTTATTTGATCAAATATACGTTTCGTAATGCTTAAGGTTGTTACGAGTGTACTGATATAATATTGATATTTTGGGGCTCAGCGGTCTAAGGCACTGCATATCCGTGCTAGAGGCGTCTCTACAGACTCTGTTTCGATTCCAGGCTGTATTACTACAACCGGCCGTCATTGGGAGTCCCATAGGGCAGCGCAAAATTGGCCCAGTGTCATTAGGGTTTGTCCGGGGTAGGCTGTCATTGTAAATAAGAATTTGTTCCTAACTGACTCTTCTAGTTAAATAAAAATATAGGACACGTGACATCCCAGCAACTTTGAGAAAAAAACACTTCATATCGGAGTTGTCTCGAGATGGCTATGCATATTCATGCCATGAGGCTAGTAGCATACATCGCTCTTCATTGAATGCATGCGGTTGACGTCCAAAACCCTAATCAAATATTCAAAGAGATTACAAGAATGAAATGTATCCACCAATCCAAAGAAAGGCGGTAACTAGATAGTCAGCTGGGCTACCTTGTGGACAAAGATTCCCGTTGTTAGAGCGAAGAGACATGTACCTTGTCTGTATAGCCATAATCTTCCCCCCACAGTCATTGCATCCAAACAGCGCAGTGGTTTCAACGGGCTTCCGTAAATTTGCTGAAACGTCAACAGCCAAGATGGCGGACTGGAATCGAGGTAATTTGATAAGTGACACGTCTTCGTAATGAACATTGTTGACCAATGTTCTTAATCTAACATTTTTACGGACTAACAATTCTTTCAAAATGATATGTAGATTGCTTTTTATGTGTGAAGTGTAGATTATCGAGCTTTTTATATGTGAAGTGTAGATTGTCGAGCTAACGTTAGCTGTCTCTGGTCGTAGTTATATATTAAGTTTGTAAGCATTACGTTATTTTTTTAACGTGATATCTTGCTCGTATGTAAATATCATATTATTCACTCCCTGTGCTTGTCATGATAGGACAAGGTGCTGTTGACGATATGTTGGACGCGGAAAACAAGCTTATGGCTGACAATTTGGCGTCCAAAGTTTCCAGATTGAAATCGGTATGTATGACCACTGACAAATTACATCTAATTTACCGGCGGTGTGCTACCAACAGCTTGCAAATAAAGTAGCAGGCATAGCTAGTATTGTTGTACAAGTTAGCTGCTAATGTTAACTTAATTTAAAAAGTTTAAAAAATGTGTTATTTTTAAAGCTTGCCTACGACATTGACAAAGAAGCTGAAGACCAAAATTCCTATTTGGATGGCATGGTAAGTCTTGAGTGGGGGCAGGGTAATCTGAATGTAGCTGTTTGTAGCAAATGGCTGTCTAGTTCTGCATCAAATGAGTTTCCTGATGTATGTAGTAGCAAGTTCATCAATCCACTCTTCCTTTTCTGTTTTTAGGATTCCAATTTTCTGAGTGCTACAGGACTGTTGACTGGCAGTGTGAAGAGGTTCTCTGGCATGGTGCGATCTGGAAGAGACAATCGCAAAATCCTCTGCTATGTCTCAGTAGGACTGGTCTTTGTCTTCTTCCTGCTCTACTATCTCATCTACAGGGTCCAGAACTGAAGAGCTTTAACAAGAATGGAACTTTATAGTGTGGCTGGCTACTTTCCTCTCAGTTATACCAAGAAAGACCAAATCTAAACTTTTATTGTGAAGATTTTGGATAGGAAATCATCTCACCCATCACCCCCTCTCCAATTCTCGATATGTCTTCTGCTCGAAATGAAATACAGTATGTGCAGATGTGTATATAATTTGTCTCAGTTATATGAGAACTTTCATTGTATATACAATATCTAAGTCCCCAGTCATGTAAAACTGAATGTTTGCCCCCCCCCACACACACAGAAAAACAACTCATCCTTACCAGGATGCAGTTGAAAGCAGGATAGTCCTTTATTTACATTGATAAATAGCCCTAGAGATTGGCAGTGTGTCAAAGAATGTCCCAGTGCCCTTTTCACATTACTGAGCCAAGACAGGCAGTACTGACCATAGGTACAATACGAGATTGTCCTCGGTTATGGCTTATTCTTGTGTTTTGTAATAGTAGTTTGAAGACATGCTCCGGTACTTTGGCGATTTAGTAAGTATTTTTTAAGACCTCCCGCTTTGGGCAGGATGTGTCACTGTGTAGTTCACACATGCATAATCTATGAGCAGAATTTCTGTTTTACCTCAATTAGCCATGAAATCCCTAGTTTGAAAGCAACTTTTTTTTCTGGAAACTGACGTAGTATGCCATTTTCCATGAGCGTTACTTTCAGATGTACGGGCTAAAAAGTATACAAAAGTACTGTAGAATCTCTAAGACATTGCCTAAACTTTAACAATCCCTTATTCTGTGATATTAAGTTGTCAGCACCTGGCATGTAATTAACTGTTCTTGCATTTCCTAAACAACTACATAACATGATCCTTTTTTCCAGTGAGTTGTATAAATCCTTGTAATGTATGTGTAATAAACATTTTGATACTACAGTCAACTCCGGATAAGTGTGAACTCCACAGGTCCCAATTCAATTTTTCTTGCTCTGAATATCTGCTCCAGTGGTTCGTGTAGTTAATGCAGTCCTGAACCAATGGAGCCATTTCACTTATCAGGAGTTGACTAGTTTACAGATGGTTGATTTTTACAGAGATGGCAAGACATTTAGATTTTAAGGATATTAAATGAGATTTTGCAAAAATCTGTTGTAAGTAATAATTTGCTCAATCTACCACTATCCAGATCTGAGTGATCCAATTAGTCCATGAGCCAGACCACCAAATATGGATCGTCGACGTCTTTAGTGATTTATGTTCCTAGAGGTGGGAAATGTGTGATACCAGTGCAGCAATGGTAGGTTTCTGTGTATCACTCTTTCATCCCTCCATTTTTCCCTTAGGGATTTTGCCCTACAATAAACAATGTGTAACAGTTTCGCATCCGTCCCTCTCCTCGCCCTCAACCTGTGCTTGAACCAGGGGCCCTTTGCACACATCCACAAGTCACCCTCAAATCATCGTTACCTATCGCGCCACAAAAGCCGCAACTGTTGCAGAGCAAGGTAAATAACTAGGTTTCAGAGCGAGAAACGTCACTGATTGAAACGCTACTAGCACACATTGCTAACTAGCTTGCCATTTCACACTGGTTAAATATACAGAGTTATTGGTTTTAATTATGTATCATTGGAACGCTTAGATTCACAACTATCCATCAGACATACATTTTTGGAAATGATCAGGACAGACAAACTTTGACCTCTAGGGTACATATCAGAATGACCTGTGTTAATGGCTTTAAAAAGGAAACACTGATACATTTTAACATTTGTTTGACAAGTGGTTCAGAAAGGTTATAAAAGTACCTTTCAAATAATGATATATAACTAACTTTGAAAGCACCAGCTCCAAATATTGCTTAAAAATCGCCCATTTTGGAAGCTTAGCCATAAAATTCCATGTAATAGGGCAGCTATATTTATAGATTCTAACTTTGATAGGCACCATATTGCGCACACACAGCTAGAACAGTTTTAAAAGATTTGTAGATACAGGGCCAGCACATAATTTACACATTAACCCCACAGAAGCCTTTTTCCAATATGACCACCATACATCTCAATTGGGTCTTATTGGACCAATCCTGTTTTAAATACAGTATTATTGTAGTATGCTGACAAATTCATTATATTGATATAATTATATTAAAATATTCATAGTGATGTAGAATACAAAACCACATCAGCCAGGTGTGCCAGATATAAAGATGTTAAATTATTCACAGAATTGTGTGAAAAATGTGCCCAAAAAGCTGTCTGATGTTTTCAGAAGAAATGTTGCAACATTTCATCTTCAAACATGTAAAATGGATATGTACATGTGAATAGTCATGGATATGAGCTGATTAAAATGATATTACAATGTTATCCTTTTACGTTTTCATAAAGCAGAGGACTAGACATTTGCCGCATGCATTACAATGTAAATTCCATAGGAATGCCCATACGTTTTAACCTAATGGTGAGAGCAAAAAATCATTACACTTAGTTCATCTACATGAAGATGCATTGGTCTGTTACTAGAATATGAATGTAATTGGCCTGAACAGGCCCAACATCGGATTTTACTACACTAACCACGTTTCCATCCAACCATTTCATGGGAATGAATTACCTGATGCATGAAAAAAGTCACGAAAGTGCTGATATTAATTGAATTGCCGGTACAATTCTATAAATGCCGGTAGAATTGTATAAATGCCGACAATTTGTTGGTGGGATATGATTGTGTCGGTGAAATTAATTATGCGAAAAATGGCGGTGGAAACGCCTTTATGCGCAAATATTGATATAACCATCATATCGAAGTAAACTTGGGAGTCACACGACGATATGTTGTGTGGTCCTCCGGCTACGATTAGGGAAAGCATACAGTTTATTAGGCTACAGAAGAAGTCATGATGAACGTAAAAGGGTGGTGAATGTTGTGCAAGGTGATGAGCTTGATGCTCCTTTCCAATAAATATCGAGGGTCTTATTCTGGTGACAGATGCTTGACTGCCCTTTGACAAATACAAATAATTGTACTCTTATCTATAATAGTCTCATAATGTAGTTAGCCTACCCCTAATCTGGGAGCTGTTGGCTAGAGTGCATGTGCCAAGACCAGAGTGGGCACATTCGGTATGTAAATGCAACAGTTTTTGTGACAAAACCATCAGTAGAGTTGAAAATGAGATGGAACCCCATTTAACTTGTATTTTTCATTCGGTACATGGGAACTTCACGGTGACATTTATTTTTATGTCACACAACACAATTCCACAGATGTTTCACGTTTTTAGGGAGCGTGCAATTGGAATGCTGACTGCGGAGTTCTCCACCAGAGCTGTTGCCAGAGTATTTTATGTTCATTTCTCCACCATAAGCCGCTTCCAACGTCGTTTTCGAGAATTTGTCACTATGTCCAACCGGCCTCGCAACCGCAGACTACATGTGTGGCATCATGTGGGCGAGCGGTTTGCTGATGTTAACATTGTAAACAGAGTGCCCCAAGGTGACGGTGGGGTTATGAAATGGGCAGGCATAAGCTACGGACAACGAACACAATTACACTTTATTGATGGCAATTTGAATGCACAGAGATACCATGATGAGATCCTGAGGCCCATTGTTGTGCCATTCATCATGTTTCAGCATGATAATGCACTGCCCCATGTCACAAGGATCTGTACACAATTCCTGGAAGCTGAAAATGTCCCAGCTCTTCCATGGCCTGCAAACTCACCAGATATGTCACCCTTTGAGCATGTTTGGGATGCTCTGGATCAGCCTGTACGACACCGTTTTCCAGTTTCGCCAATATCCACATTTTCCAACTCTAAGGACGTCATAGACCTTGTAAAAAGTCACTATGAGACGTCGTTGGCCCAAGTGAAGCAGACCGACCACCCCCCTGGCTCAGGGTATCCCAAACTCGGTCCTGGGGCCCCATCCTGAGTGCATATTTAGTTTTTTGCCCTAGCACTAAACAGTTAATTAAAAAATAATCTAAGCTTGATGATGAGTTGGTTATTTGAATCAGCTGTGTAGTGCTAGGGCAAAAACCAAAACATGCACTCAGGGTGGGCCCCAGGACTTAGTTTGGGAAACCCTGCGCCTGGCTCATGGACTTAATCTACTATTGGTCTAATGATGAACAATTGTTCATTATTAGTCATAACATAGGGCGGTATTTTATTTTATTTATTTCACCTTCATTTAATTAGGCAAGCCAGTTAAGAACTAATTCGGATTCTACAATGACAGCCTACCCTGGCCAAACCCTCCCCTAACCCGGAAGATGCTGTGCCAATCAACAAATTGGATGCAGTCCATCACAGTGCCATCCGTTGTCACCAAAGCCCCATATACTGCCCACCACTGCGACCTGTACATAACCAGCTGTTAGAGCAGCTCACAGATCACTGCACCTGTACATAGCCAATCTGTAAACAGCCCATTCAACTACCTCATCCCCATACTGTATTTATTTATTTATCTTGCTCCTTTGCACCCCAGTATCTCTACTTGCATATTAATCTTCTGCACATCTACAATTCCAGTGTTTAATTGCTATATTGTAATTACTTCGCCACCATGGCCTATTTATTGCCTTAACTCCCTTATCTTACCTTATTTGCACTCACTGTGTATAGACTTTTTGTTTTCTTTTTTTCTACTGTATTATTGACTGTATGTTTGTTTATTCCATGTGTAACTCTGTGTTGTTGTATGTGTCGAACTGCTATGCTTAATCTTGGCCAGGTCGCAATTGCAAATGAGAACTTGTTCTCAACTAGCCTACCTGGTTAAATAAAGGTTCAATAAACGTTTTACAATTTCTATTCTCATGTGTATATTACCACCTAGTGGTGTAAAACTGAAACGAGATTTGAGCGTCGATTCGTGTGACGTCGTTTTGTTTCGGTAATTTCCGCTGCATCTCCTTCCTGTGAGACTTGACCGAAAAGCGTAAAGACAACGAAGGTAAGACGCCATTTCTCACCGGTTTAATACATTTGGTTTGAAATAATAATTGAATCGACGGCACAAATTATTATTATTTTATTCCAGTTCATGAGCGGTTTATGCTCAACACAATATAATCGGTTCGGTGCCATATTCTCCGATTATTTTTCGGTCAAATTCGGCGTAAATCGTTAGACATAGGAAAATGGACGAGACGGACTCGGCAACGAAGGGACTAGTGTTGGACGAGGAGTCCATAGACGCTGCGGGAGAGCCGGTGGAGGAGGGGGTGGATTCGGATACTGAGTCGGAGGCCGAAGTCACCACGATGACAGTAATGGGAGAACCGGGGAACATCGAGATTGGGACCGAGTCCTTGCCGAACTCTGACGATGCCGAGACAGCTTTTGCAGGCAAGTTTGAGAATGCAGCCAGCTAACGTTACTGATACTCGTCAAGCTAGCTAAATGCCAGCTACACCTGTTTTATCTCGTTAGCAAGTACCACATTATGTTTCCTAGCTAACTTCCTTTCATCTGTGCTAGTACTGTTAGTTACAATACTAGACGCATAAGCAAACACAAACAGGTTAGCTAGCTAGCTAAATCAACCAGTCTAACCTGATTCAGCTGCATTAGCTATAGTACCGTTACCCATTTAGAAATGCATGAACTAGCTAACTTATACATTTGATTATCACCCTAGCCCCTTACATGTACCTCCAAACATGTTATTTTCCGGAGATATTTGTATTTAACGTTAGGTAAAATACAGGTAATATTGCAAGACGCCCATGTTTCCAGTTTTATACATAATATTTGGTATTCAAATACTTGCGCACAGTCCTTGTTTTTGTTTCCCTATCAAATCAACTATCAGCATACCACCCTGCATCCCACTGCTGGCTTACCTCTGATTCTAAGTAGGTTTGGTCCTGGTAGCCCTGGATGGGAGACCAGATACTGCTGGAAGTGGTGTTGGAGGGCCAGTAGGAGACACTCTTTCCTTTGGTCCCTAAAAATAAATATCCCAATGCTGCAGGGCAGTGATTGCCCTTTATAGGGTGCAGTCTTTCAGATGGGATGTTAAATGGGTGTCCTGACTCTGTGGTCACTAACGTTCCCATGGCACTTATTGTGAGAATAGGGGTGTTAACCCTGGGGTCCTGGCTAAATTCCCAATCTGGCCCTCATACCATCATGGCCACCTTAAATAAAAATAAAAAATACATCAAAACTAATGTGATTCACATAATGAGATCTACTACAAAGAGAGACAAGCCAGTCATGTAGGTAGAGTGCACTTGACTATTTCAACATGTGATCTCTCACAACAGAAGTCACAACAGTCACTGTGGGGGATGTCCAAGCAGCCGAGGACAATGTGTTCACTGCCACCTCAGCCTCCATACCAGAGCATGTTCTTGTAAGTTCTCACATGGTGGTCATTTTGGATCTGAATATCTTGTGGTCTAGGCCTACTAGTGGATTTGTATTGTTTCTGCGTAGCTCAGTTGGTAGAGCATGACACTTGTAATGCAAAGGTTTTGGGTTCGATTCCCACGGGGGACCAGTACGAAAATGTGTGCACTCACTACTGTAAGTCACTCTGGATAAGAGCGTTTTCTAAATGACTCAAATGTTGATGTTGACAGCTGCCACACTAGAGTCCAACATGAGTATTTAACATATCTAGTCATAACGTATATAGTCTAGACTATATCTAGTCATAACGTATATAGTCTAGACTATATCTAGTCATAACGTATATAGTCTAGACTATATATATATATATATATATAGTCATAACGTGTATATAGTCTAGACTATATATAGTCATAACGTGTATATATTCTAGACTATATCTAGTCATAATGTATATAGTCTAGACTATATCTAGTCATAACGTGTATAGTCTAGACTATATATAGTCATAACGTATATAGTTTAGACTATATATATAGTCATAACGTGTATATAGTCTAGACTATATATAGTCATAACGTATATAGTCTAGACTACAGGACCACTCACTAGGCGTATATCGTCTAGACTATAGGACCACTCACTAGGTGTATATCGTCTAGACTATAGGACCACTCACTACAGGTCTATCGTCTAGACTATAGGACCACTCACTAGGCGTATATAGTCTAGACTATAGGACCACTCACTAGGTGTATATCGTCTAGACTATAGGACCACTCACTAGGTGTATATCGTCTAGACTATAGGACCACTCACTGGGCGTATATCGTCTTGACCATAGGACCACTCACTAGGTGTATATCGTCTAGACTATAGGACCACTCACTAGGCGTATATCGTCTAGACTATAGGACCACATTTGTGTCAGATTTTCCAACAACTAATCTGAAAAGAAACAGACTGTGGAAAACTAGACTCATATGTCACATCACCTACCCAGCAGCACAGACTGTGCAATGTAATGTTTCTCTCTGATCCTCCATCACATGACAGACTGGCAGGACCACCCTACAGATTGGCGATGGTCTCAATCCCCAGAAGGCCACTCTGATAGTGGTTCACACTGAAGGAATAGTGGACGCAACAGGACTGAAGAACGCTGCAGCCGCCATGTCCTCTGGTATGCACCAGGGAATCTCAATGTGCTCTTGACCTGTATTTTGTATGATACTTTTCATAGAAAGTATTGTATAAAATTCCTACCATCACCTATCATTACTGTGCTGGGAAAGTTGTTGTAATGGACTTGTAGCCAATAGATAGCAGCATCTGCTTTGACCTGTGCGCTTATATTCCAGAGATGCCTAACCAAGACAGGATAAATTAAATGTCTAAATCTGTTTATGGCCGCTAAAATATTGCCTGGCCACCAGACTCCTTGTTCTGGCCAAATGCTATGCCACCCCCAAGGACGTTACTTTCTTCTCCCCAATGAGTCTATCTGAGTACCTTCCCAACCCTTCACTGAATGCAAACACATTCAGGGCCGTCTGATTGGTCCAGAAACTAATGGGTTGGGCCAGAGTCAGAAAACACGTTGGTAAAACAGCGGTTTGAAAATGTGTCATTGGCTTTAATACTCTGATTGGTTAGAGCCGATCCGATTGCTGTTGACTTTGTTTTGTACAACGCCCCTCATGCTCCCCCCCTCACTCCAAATGACTTCAATGATGGCAGTCTCAGACTAAAGTATGTAGTGAATGACGGAACAGCGGAAGAATTTAGTGAGTCGTCAGGCTATCTGAAATACATTTCAGGTGTCTCTGTAACTTCAGTGTTGTGTGTTGTCCCCAGCCCCCCAGACTCCCCCCACCCCAATGAATCCAGGGCAGGAGAAAGATGGCTCCAAGTACAACTGGGATCCATCTGTGTACAACAACGAGCTGCCAGTGCGCTGCAGGAACACCAGCGGCATGTTGTACAAGAACAGACTGGGCTCAGGTAGGGCTAGTTGGGCCACAAGGTGGAGCTCTTGGTTTGAAGATGAGGACAGCTTTCCTCAGCCCTGGCTGGAAACCGCAGCCACCCTGATGGCCTGTAGTTGAAGTATCAAGACTGGAGAAATAAATGTGTGAACTTGTTGACAAAGTTGAGGAGTGGTGGAATAGGGGTGGTTCTCTGGAGTTGATTGTTTTAACAAATCCAGCTGCTAAAAGTTGTCTGAAAGAAGACATATTTTACAGATTACAGATTTTCTTCCCTCAACTTGAGAATACATGGGTTATGGTGAATGAAGCGGCTAGGATAGTCTAAATAATTAACTATACATGTCCATCTCCATGTAAATAATTGCGGCCGTTTTGTCTTGTCTCTGCTGCCTGTCCAATCGACTGACAACCAGGTGGAAAGGGACGCTGCATCAAGCACAGCAACCACTGGTACACGCCCACTGAGTTTGAGGGCATGTCTGGCCGGGCGAGCAGCAAGGACTGGAAGAGAAGCATCCGCTATGCAGGCCGTCCCCTGCAGTGCCTAATCCAGGTGAGCAAGCCAGTCCACTCAGGCCACAGTCTGTCAGCCGTGACCGGCTCTGATGGAACTGTGCCACCTGCGGTCAGAAGACAATTAAGGGTGTATATACAGTGGCGCAGTGTGTGAAGACTTACAGAAAACGTTTGACCTCTGTCATTGGCAACAAAGGGTATATAACAAAGTATTGAGATTAACTTTTGTTATTGACCATATACTTATTTTCCACCATAATTTGCAAATAAAATCATTAAAAATCATACACTGTGATTTTCTGGATTTTTTTTCTCATTTTGTCTGTCATAGTTGAAGTGTACCTATGATGAAAATTACAGGCCTCATCTTTTTAAGTGGGAGAACTTGCACAATTGGTGGCTGACTAAATACTTTTTTGCCCCACTGTATATAATTAAGGATATATATATATATATATATAATTGTTTAGTAACCAGCCATATGATTGGTTTCTCAGGAGCGCATCCTCAACCCACATGCCGCGTCCTGTACTTGTGCAGCCTGCTGTGACGACCTCTCGTTGGTGAGTTAATTGACTTTACAGAGACGTATGTCGGTGAATGAATATCTTTTGAACATGCCGGTAGCTCTAGGGATAGGACGCCACAAGGGTATAGGTGTAACAAACAGAACTGCTCAGTACAGGCTCTCAGTGTGCGGTTTGCATGACATGTAGACATTGGTCATCACTTCTAAAGGCCTGGTTGTAAAATTCTCATTTTACGTTTTGTCCAATCACATTCTCTTTGTCTTATATTTTCCCCTAGTGTACCAAGGATAGTCCATCTTACGCAGGGGAGAACATTAATATGGTATGTACCATTTATTTATGACATGCATTGCCAGCCATAATATAAACAATAATGAGCCAATCTTGTGTCTCTGCTAAGTGTGTGATCGTTGTTCCTCTGATCCTGACTATAGCGGGTCCCTGGGCTGGCAGACATAAAGGATAGACTCTGGGGGATTGGTTTATTGTTTGCAAGATAAGGGGAGAAATTGTTTCCTACAACACAACATATATTTTGTTTCACAGCTGCTTTTGCCATCTGCATCAAATGCAATCTTTCATAACTTTGTTGATCACATGAAACAGAACATTCAGCTGCCTGTAAGCGTTACTGTTATAGAACTGCTAACTGTTTTTTACTTATTGTTACTGAAACTAATTAAGCTGACCAACAGTTCTCGAAGGTGTGGGAAAAACTGATCACATATTATTTCCACCACGACTATTGCTGACTAATCATTATACCAAAGATACTGGCAACTAATCCAAGATTTGTCATTGCTGTCTTTTCCAATGGGAGCAAATTAAGCAGTGGGCAGAAGAAGCAAGGAGGTGGGCAGAGCAAAGCCCGAGCTAGCAAGATTCTATTGGTGTGTTTTAGCATGTATTTGCATATTTCTGTTAGGGAACGCCCACTCTGAAGTGCGTGTGTGCAATAGAGCCCTACAGTGGAAGTGTCATAATACCCATAAAACCTAGCAGTGAATCAGGGAAATGGTTCCAATCGTTTGTCCACCATTCATTCATTTTTCCCATAGGGAATTTTAGAAACACTGAAAATATGGGCTGTGTTTTGATAACCATTTAAATCTCTTTCGGACAAGTTGACTTTTATCAATATATTCATCTCTTGACGCTCAGATCCAAAAATGCAAATTAGCATCAAAGTAGACGTCATGTAAGACTACAAATCCCTGCAAGCTCCTGCACATCATCTCTAGCTGACAGGTATTGTGTCAATTTAAAACTTGCATAAGACAATTCACAGAACTGTACATTTATTTAAATGTATTCATTACTACATTTAGCTAACATTAGATGGTTAATCCAGAGATTTTTACCTTTGCCTCGATTCGGGAGTCTCATCCAGCTCATCATGTATCTAAAATCCCATATGGGATAAATGTAATTGTTGTAAAACGATTGGAACCCTTTCCTTGTTTGACCGCTAGGTTTTATGGATATTATGACCACATACTGTGATACTCTATAACTCAATTCGCCCTTGCACTCCTAAACTACGCAATTTCTTGAAACGTTTGCAAAGGGCGAAGTCTATAAAAGTTAGTGCACTCTGTTGGTAAAAGATTCTAATTTTGGTAACAGAAAACTGTATTGAGATTGAATGTTTAATCGATGAGAAAATTAGCAGAATGTAGGCAAGGTTTCATCTGGCTCCATCTTCTCCTACTTTCTGCCACTAGACTTTCTCTCATCTCCGCCACTAGACTTTCTCTCATCTAGACTTTCTCTCATCTCCGCCACTAGACTCTCTCTCATCTCCGCCACTAGACTCTCTCTCATCTCCGCCACTAGACTCTCTCTCATCTCCGCCACTAGACTCTCTCTCATCTCCGCCACTAGACTCTCTCTCATCTCCGCCACTAGACTCTCTCTCATCTCCGCCACTAGACTCTCTCTCATCTCCGCCACTAGACTCTCTCTCATCTCCGCCACTAGACTCTCTCTCATCTCCGCCACTAGACTCTCTCTCATCTCCGCCACTAGACTCTCTCTCATCTCCGCCACTAGACTCTCTCTCATCTCCGCCACTAGACTCTCTCTCATCACCGCCACTAGACTCTCTCTCTCATCTAGACTTTCTCTCATCTCCGCCACTAGACTTTCTCTCATCTAGACTTTCTCTCATCACCGCCACTAGACTTTCTCTCATCTAGACTTTCTCTCATCTAGACTTTCTCTCATCTCCGCCACTAGACTTTCTCTCATTTCCGCCACTAGACTTTCTCTCATCTAGACTCTCTCTCATCTCCGCCTCTAGACTTTCTCTCATCTCCGCCACTAGACTTTCTCTCATCTCCGCCACTAGACTTTCTCTCATCTCCGCCACTAGACTTTCTCTCATCTCCGCCACTAGACTTTCTCTCATCTCCGCCACTAGACTTTCTCTCATCTCCGCCACTAGACTTTCTCTCATCTCCGCCACTAGACTTTCTCTCATCTCCGCCACTAGACTTTCTCTCATCTCCGCCTCTAGACTCTCTCTCATCTCTCCACTAGACTTTCTCTCATCTCCGCCACTAGACTTTCTCTCATCTCCGCCACTAGACTCTCTCTCATCTCTGCCACTAGACTTTCTCTCATCTCCGCCACTAGACTCTCTCTCTCATCTAGACTTTCTCTCATCTCCGCCACTAGACTCTCTCTCATCTAGACTCTCTCATCTCCGCCACTAGACTTTCTCTCATCTAGACTTTCTCTCTAGACTCTCTCTCATCTCCGCCACTAGACTCTCATCTCCGCCACTAGACTTTCTCTCATCTAGACTCTCTCTCGTCTCCGCCACTAGACTTTCTCTCGTCTCCGCCACTAGACTCTCTCTCATCTAGACTTTCTCTCATCTCCGCCACTAGACTTTCTCTCATCTAGACTCTTCTCGTCTCCGCCACTAGACTTTCTCTCATCTCCGCCACTAGAGACTCTCTCATCTAGACTTTCTCTCATCTCCGCCACTAGACTTTCTCTCATCTAGACTCTCTCGTCTCCGCCACTAGACTTTCTCTCGTCTCCGCCACTAGACTCTCTCTCATCTCCGCCACTAGACTTTCTCTCATCTCCGCCACTAGACTCTCTCTCGTCTCCGCCACTAGACTCTCTCTCATCTCCGCCACTAGACTCTCTCTCCGTCTCCGCCACTAGACTCTCTCTCATCTCCGCCACTAGACTCTCTCTCATCTCCGCCACTAGACTCTCTCTCATCTCCGCCACTAGACTCTCTCTCATCTCCGCCACTAGACTCTCTCTCATCTCCGCCACTAGACTCTCTCTCATCTCCGCCACTAGACTCTCTCTCATCTCCGCCACTAGACTCTCTCTCATCTCCGCCACTAGACTCTCTCTCATCTCCGCCACTAGACTCTCTCTCATCTCCGCCACTAGACTCTCTCTCATCACCGCCACTAGACTCTCTCTCATCTCCGCCACTAGACTCTCTCTCATCTCCGCCACTAGACTCTCTCTCATCTCCGCCACTAGACTTTCTCTCAACTAGACTTTCTCTCATCTAGACTTTCTCTCATCTAGACTTTCTCTCATCTAGACTTTCTCTCATCTAGACTTTCTCTCATCTAGACTTTCTCTCATCTCCGCCACTAGACTTTCTCTCATCTCCGCCACTAGACTTTCTCTCATCTCCGCCACTAGACTCTCTCTCATCTAGACTCTCTCTCATCTCCGCCACTAGACTTTCTCTCATCTCCGCCACTAGACTCTCTCTCCGCATCTAGACTCTCTCTCTCCGCCACTAGACTCTCTCTCCTCCGCCACTAGACTCTCTCTCATCTCGTCTCCGCCACTAGACTCTCTCTCGTCTCCGCCACTAGACTCTCTCTCTCCGCCACTAGACTCTCTCTCATCTCCGCCACTAGACTCTCTCTCATCTCCGCCACTAGACTCTCTCTCATCTCCGCCACTAGACTCTCTCTCATCTCCGCCACTAGACTCTCTCTCATCTCCGCCACTAGACTCTCTCTCATCTCCGCCACTAGACTCTCTCTCATCTCCGCCACTAGACTCTCTCTCATCTCCGCCACTAGACTCTCTCTCATCTCCGCCACTAGACTCTCTCTCATCTCCGCCACTAGACTCTCTCTCATCTCCGCCACTAGACTCTCTCTCATCTCCGCCACTAGACTCTCTCTCATCTCCGCCACTAGACTCTCTCTCATCTCCGCCACTAGACTCTCTCTCATCTCCGCCACTAGACTCTCTCTCATCTCCGCCACTAGACTCTCTCTCATCTCCGCCACTAGACTCTCTCTCATCTCCGCCACTAGACTCTCTCTCATCTCCGCCACTAGACTCTCTCTCATCTCCGCCACTAGACTTTCTCTCATCTCCGCCACTAGACTTTCTCTCATCTAGACTTTCTCTCATCTAGACTTTCTCTCATCTCTTTCTCTCATCTAGACTTTCTCTCATCTCCGCCACTAGACTTTCTCTCATCTCCGCCACTAGACTCTCTCTCATCTAGACTCTCTCTCATCTCCGCCACTAGACTTCTCTCATCTCCGCCACTAGACTTTCTCTCATCTCCGCCACTAGACTCTCTCTCATCTCTCGCCACTAGACTCTCTCTCATCTCCGCCACTAGACTCTCTCTCATCTCCGCCACTAGACTCTCTCTCATCTCCGCCACTAGACTCTCTCTCATCTCCGCCACTAGACTCTCTCTCATCTCCGACTAGACTTTCTCTCATCTCCGCCACTAGACTCTCTCTCATCTCCGCCACTAGACTTTCTCTCATCTCCGCCACTAGACTTTCTCTCATCTCCGCCACTAGACTCTCTCTCATCTAGACTCTCTCATCTCCGCCACTAGACTTTCTCTCATCTCCGCCACTAGACTTTCTCTCATCTCTCGCCTCCGCTAGACTTTCTCTCATCTCCGCCACTAGACTCTCTCTCATCTCCGCTAGACTCTCTCTCATCTCCGCCACTAGACTCTCTCTCATCTCCGCCACTAGACTCTCTCTCATCTCCGCCACTAGACTCTCTCTCATCTCCGCCACTAGACTCTCTCTCATCTCCGCCACTAGACTCTCTCTCATCTCCGCCACTAGACTCTCTCTCATCTCCGCCACTAGACTCTCTCTCATCTCCGCCACTAGACTCTCTCTCATCTCCGCCACTAGACTCTCTCTCATCTCCGCCACTAGACTCTCTCTCATCTCCGCCACTAGACTCTCTCTCATCTCCGCCACTAGACTCTCTCTCATCTCCGCCACTAGACTCTCTCTCATCTCCGCCACTAGACTCTCTCTCATCTCCGCCACTAGACTCTCTCTCATCTCCGCCACTAGACTCTCTCTCATCTCCGCCACTAGACTCTCTCTCATCTCCGCCACTAGACTCTCTCTCATCTCCGCCACTAGACTTTCTCTCATCTCCGCCACTAGACTTCTCTCTCTTTCTCTCATCTAGACTTTCTCTCATCTAGACTTTCTCTCATCTAGACTTTCTCTCATCTCCGCCACTAGACTCTCTCTCATCTCCGCCACTAGACTCTCTCTCATCTCCGCCACTAGACTCTCTCTCGTCTCCGCCACTAGACTCTCTCTCTCTCCGCCACTAGACTCTCTCTCATCTCCGCCACTAGACTCTCTCTCGTCTCCGCCACTAGACTCTCTCTCGTCTCCGCCACTAGACTCTCTCTCGTCTCCGCCACTAGACTCTCTCTCGTCTCCGCCACTAGACTCTCTCTCATCTCCGCCACTAGACTCTCTCTCATCTCCGCCACTAGACTCTCTCTCATCACCGCCACTAGACTCTCTCTCATCACCGCCACTAGACTCTCTCTCATCACCGCCACTAGACTCTCTCTCATCTCCGCCACTAGACTCTCTCTCATCTCCGCCACTAGACTTTCTCTCATCTCCGCCACTAGACTTTCTCTCATCTCCGCCACTAGACTTTCTCTCATCTAGACTTTCTCTCATCTAGACTTTCTCTCATCTAGACTTTCTCTCATCTCCGCCACTAGACTCTCTCTCATCTCTCTCACTAGACTTCTCTCATCTCCGCCACTAGACTCTCTCTCGTCTCTCCACTAGACTCTCTCTCGTCTCCGCCACTAGACTCTCTCTCATCTCCGCCACTAGACTCTCTCTCATCTCCGCCACTAGACTCTCTCTCATCTCCGCCACTAGACTCTCTCTCGTCTCCGCCACTAGACTCTCTCTCATCTCCGCCACTAGACTCTCTCTCATCTCCGCCACTAGACTCTCTCTCATCTCCGCCACTAGACTCTCTCTCATCTCCGCCACTAGACTCTCTCTCATCTCTCTCTCATCTCCGCCACTAGACTCTCTCTCATCTCCGCCACTAGACTCTCTCTCATCTCCGCCACTAGACTTTCTCTCATCTCCGCCACTAGACTTTCTCTCATCTAGACTTTCTCTCATCTAGACTTTCTCTCATCTAGACTTTCTCTCATCTCCGCCACTAGACTCTCTCTCATCTCCGCCACTAGACTTTCTCTCATCTCCGCCACTAGACTCTCTCTCCACTCCTCTCACTAGACTCTCTCTCATCTCCGCCACTAGACTCTCTCTCGTCTCCGCCACTAGACTCTCTCTCATCTCCGCCACTAGACTCTCTCTCGTCTCCGCCACTAGACTCTCTCTCGTCTCCGCCACTAGACTCTCTCTCGTCTCCGCCACTAGACTCTCTCTCGTCTCCGCCACTAGACTCTCTCTCGTCTCCGCCACTAGACTCTCTCTCGTCTCCGCCACTAGACTCTCTCTCATCTCCGCCACTAGACTCTCTCTCGTCTCCGCCACTAGACTCTCTCTCATCTCCGCCACTAGACTCTCTCTCGTCTCCGCCACTAGACTCTCTCTCATCTCCGCCACTAGACTCTCTCTCGTCTCCGCCACTAGACTCTCTCTCATCTCCGCCACTAGACTTCTCTCTCTCCGCCACTAGACTCTCTCTCATCTCTCTCATCCACTAGACTTTCTCTCATCTCCGCCACTAGACTTTCTCTCATCTCCGCCACTAGACTCTCTCTCATCTCCGCCACTAGACTCTCTCTCATCTCCGCCACTAGACTCTCTCTCATCTCCGCCACTAGACTCTCTCTCATCTCCGCCACTAGACTCTCTCTCATCTCCGCCACTAGACTCTCTCTCATCTCCGCCACTAGACTCTCTCATCTCTCACTAGACTCTCTCTCATCTCCGCCACTAGACTCTCTCTCATCTCCGCCACTAGACTCTCTCTCATCTCCGCCACTAGACTCTCTCTCATCTCCGCCACTAGACTCTCTCTCATCTCCGCCACTAGACTCTCTCTCATCTCCGCCACTAGACTCTCTCTCATCTCCGCCACTAGACTTTCTCTCATCTCCGCCACTAGACTTTCTCTCATCTCCGCCACTAGACTCTCTCTCATCTCCATCTCCGCCACTAGCCACTAGACTCTCTCTCATCTCCGCCACTAGACTCTCTCTCATCTCCGCCACTAGACTCTCTCTCATCTCCGCCACTAGACTCTCTCTCATCTCCGCCACTAGACTCTCTCTCATCTCCGCCACTAGACTCTCTCTCATCTCCGCCACTAGACTCTCTCTCATCTCCGCCACTAGACTCTCTCTCATCTCCGCCACTAGACTCTCTCTCATCTCCGCCACTAGACTCTCTCTCATCTCCGCCACTAGACTCTCTCTCATCTCCGCCACTAGACTCTCTCTCATCTCCGCCACTAGACTCTCTCTCATCTCCGCCACTAGACTCTCTCTCCGCCACTAGACTCTCTCTCCGCCACTAGACTCTCTCTCATCTCCGCCACTAGACTCTCTCTCATCTCCGCCACTAGACTCTCTCTCATCTCCGCCACTAGACTTTCTCTCATCTCCGCCACTAGACTTTCTCTCATCTCCGCCACTAGACTCTCTCTCATCTCCGACTCTTCTCTCACTAGACTCTCTCTCATCTCCGCCACTAGACTCTCTCTCATCTAGACTCTCTCTCTCTCCGCCACTAGACTTTCTCTCATCTCCGACTTTCTCTCATCTCCGCCACTAGACTCTCTCTCACTCTCTCTCATCTCCGCCACTAGACTCTCTCTCGTCTCCGCCACTAGACTCTCTCTCATCTCCGCCACTAGACTCTCTCTCGTCTCCGCCACTAGACTCTCTCTCGTCTCCGCCACTAGACTCTCTCTCGTCTCCGCCACTAGACTCTCTCTCGTCTCCGCCACTAGACTCTCTCTCATCTCCGCCACTAGACTCTCTCTCATCTCCGCCACTAGACTCTCTCTAGACTCTCTCTCTCTCCGCCACTAGACTCTCTCTCATCTCCGCCACTAGACTCTCTCTCATCTCCGCCACTAGACTCTCTCTCATCTCCGCCACTAGACTCTCTCTCATCTCCGCCACTAGACTCTCTCTCATCTCCGCCACTAGACTCTCTCTCTCTCCGCCACTAGACTCTCTCTCATCTCCGCCACTAGACTCTCTCTCATCTCCGCCACTAGACTCTCTCTCATCTCCGCCACTAGACTCTCTCTCATCTCCGCCACTAGACTCTCTCTCATCTCCGCCACTAGACTCTCTCTCATCTCCGCCACTAGACTCTCTCTCGTCTCTCCACTAGACTCTCTCTCCACTAGACTCTCTCTCATCTCCGCCACTAGACTCTCTCTCATCTCCGCCACTAGACTCTCTCTCATCTCCGCCACTAGACTCTCTCTCTCCGCCACTAGACTCCGCCACTAGACTCTCTCTCATCTCCGCCACTAGACTCTCTCTCATCTCCGCCACTAGACTCTCTCTCATCTCCGCCACTAGACTCTCTCTCATCTCCGCCACTAGACTCTCTCTCATCTCCGCCACTAGACTCTCTCTCATCTAGACTTTCTCTCATCTCCGCCACTAGACTCTCTCTCATCTCCGCCACTAGACTCTCTCTCATCTCCGCCACTAGACTCTCTCTCATCTCCGCCACTAGACTCTCTCTCATCTCCGCCACTAGACTCTCTCTCATCTCCGCCACTAGACTCTCTCTCATCTCCGCCACTAGACTCTCTCTCATCTCCGCCACTAGACTCTCTCTCATCTCCGACTAGACTCTCTCATCTAGACTAGACTTCTCTCATCTCCGCCACTAGACTCTCTCTCATCTCCGCCACTAGACTCTCTCTCATCTCCGCCACTAGACTCTCTCTCATCTCCGCCACTAGACTCTCTCTCGTCTCCGCCACTAGACTCTCTCTCGTCTCCGCCACTAGACTCTCTCTCGTCTCCGCCACTAGACTCTCTCTCGTCTCCGCCACTAGACTCTCTCTCATCTCCGCCACTAGACTCTCTCTCAGACTCTCTCTCATCTCCGCCACTAGACTCTCTCTCATCTCCGCCACTAGACTCTCTCTCATCTCCGCCACTAGACTCTCTCTCATCTCCGCCACTAGACTCTCTCTCATCTCCGCCACTAGACTCTCTCTCATCTCCGCCACTAGACTCTCTCATCTCCGCCACTAGACTCTCTCTCCGCCACTCTCTCTCTCATCACTAGACTCTCTCTCATCTCCGCCACTAGACTCTCTCTCATCTCCGCCACTAGACTCTCTCTCATCTCCGCCACTAGACTCTCTCTCATCTCCGCCACTAGACTCTCTCTCGTCTCCGCCACTAGACTCTCTCTCATCTCCGCCACTAGACTCTCTCTCATCTCCGCCACTAGACTCTCTCTCGTCTCCGCCACTAGACTCTCTCTCGTCTCCGCCACTAGACTCTCTCTCGTCTCCGCCACTAGACTCTCTCTCGTCTCCGCCACTAGACTCTCTCTCGTCTCCGCCACTAGACTCTCTCTCGTCTCTCGCCACTAGACTCTCTCTCGTCTCCGCCACTAGACTCTCTCTCGTCTCCGCCACTAGACTCTCTCTCGTCTCCGCCACTAGACTCTCTCTCGTCTCCGCCACTAGACTCTCTCTCGTCTCCGCCACTAGACTCTCTCTCATCTCCGCCACTAGACTCTCTCTCGTCTCCGCCACTAGACTCTCTCTCATCTCCGCCACTAGACTCTCTCTCATCTCCGCCACTAGACTCTCTCTCATCTCCGTCTAGACTCTCTCCACTAGACTCTCTCTCATCTCCGCCACTAGACTCTCTCTCATCTCCGCCACTAGACTCTCTCATCTCCGCTAGACTCTCTCTCATCTCCGCCACTAGACTCTCTCTCATCTCCGCCACTAGACTCTCTCGCCACTAGACTCTCTCTCATCTCCGCCACTAGACTCTCTCTCATCTCATCTAGACTCTCTCTCATCTCCGCCACTAGACTCTCTCTCATCTCCGCCACTAGACTCTCTCTCATCTCCGCCACTAGACTCTCTCTCATCTCCGCCACTAGACTCTCTCTCATCTCCGCCACTAGACTCTCTCTCATCTCCGCCACTAGACTCTCTCTCATCTCCGCCACTAGACTCTCTCTCATCTCCGCCACTAGACTCTCTCTCATCTCCGCCACTAGACTCTCTCTCATCTCCGCCACTAGACTCTCTCTCATCTCCGCCACTAGACTCTCTCTCATCTCCGCCACTAGACTCTCTCACTCTCTCTCATCTCCGCCACTAGACTCTCTCTCATCTCCGCCACTAGACTCTCTCTCATCTCCGCCACTAGACTCTCTCTCATCTCCGCCACTAGACTCTCTCTCATCTCCGCCACTAGACTCTCTCTCATCCACTAGACTCTCTCTCATCTCCGCCACTAGACTCTCTCTCATCTCCGCCACTAGACTTTCTCTCATCTCTCATCTCCGCCACTAGACTCTCTCTCATCTCCGCCACTAGACTCTCTCTCATCTCCGCCACTAGACTCTCTCTCGTCTCCGCCACTAGACTCTCTCTCATCTCCGCCACTAGACTCTCTCTCATCTCTCTCCACTAGACTCTCTCTCATCTCCGCCACTAGACTCTCTCTCATCTCCGCCACTAGACTCTCTCTCGTCTCCGCCACTAGACTCTCTCTCGTCTCCGCCACTAGACTCTCTCTCATCTCCGCCACTAGACTCTCTCTCTCCGTCTCCGCCACTAGACTCTCTCTCGTCTCCGCCACTAGACTCTCTCTCGTCTCCGCCACTAGACTCTCTCTCGTCTCCGCCACTAGACTCTCTCTCGTCTCCGCCACTAGACTCTCTCTCGTCTCCGCCACTAGACTCTCTCTCGTCTCCGCCACTAGACTCTCTCTCGACTCCGCCACTAGACTCTCTCTCGTCTCCGCCACTAGACTCTCTCTCGTCTCCGCCACTAGACTCTCTCTCGACTCTCCGCCACTAGACTCTCTCTCATCTCCGCCACTAGACTCTCTCTCATCTCCGCCACTAGACTCTCTCTCTCTCCGCCACTAGACTCTCTCTCATCTCCGCCACTAGACTCTCTCTCGTCTCCGCCACTAGACTCTCTCTCATCTCCGCCACTAGACTCTCTCTCATCTCCGCCACTAGACTCTCTCTCATCTCCGCCACTAGACTCTCTCTCATCTCCGCCACTAGACTCTCTCTCTCCGCCATCTCTCTCATCTCACTAGACTCTCTCTCATCTCCGCCACTAGACTCTCTCTCATCTCCGCCACTAGACTCTCTCATCTCCGCCACTAGACTCTCTCTCATCTCCGCCACTAGACTCTCTCTCATCTCCGCCACTAGACTCTCTCTCATCTCCGCCACTAGACTCTCTCTCATCTCCGCCACTAGACTCTCTCTCATCTCCGCCACTAGACTCTCTCTCATCTCCGCCACTAGACTCTCTCTCATCTCCGCCACTAGACTCTCTCTCATCTCCTCCGCCACTAGACTCTCTCTCATCTCCGCCACTAGACTCTCTCTCATCTCCGCCACTAGACTCTCTCTCATCTCCGCCACTAGACTCTCTCTCATCTCCGCCACTAGACTCTCTCTCATCTCCGCCACTAGACTCTCTCTCATCTCCGCCACTAGACTCTCTCTCATCCACTAGACTTCTCTCTCTCTCATCTCCGCCACTAGACTCTCTCTCATCTCCGCCACTAGACTCTCTCTCATCTCCGCCACTAGACTCTCTCTCATCTCCGCCACTAGACTCTCTCTCATCCACTAGACTCTCTCATCTCCGCCACTAGACTCTCTCTCATCTCCGCCACTAGACTCTCTCTCGCCGCCACTAGACTCTCTCTCATCTCCGCCACTAGACTCTCTCTCATCTCCGCCACTAGACTCTCTCTCATCTCCGCCACTAGACTCTCTCTCGTCTCCGCCACTAGACTCTCTCTCGTCTCCGCCACTAGACTCTCTCTCGTCTCCGCCACTAGACTCTCTCTCGTCTCCGCCACTAGACTCTCTCTCATCTCCGCCACTAGACTCTCTCTCGTCTCCGCCACTAGACTCTCTCTCGTCTCCGCCACTAGACTCTCTCTCGTCTCCGCCACTAGACTCTCTCTCACTCCGCCACTAGACTCTCTCTCGTCTCCGCCACTAGACTCTCTCTCGTCTCCGCCACTAGACTCTCTCTCGTCTCCGCCACTAGACTCTCTCTCGTCTCCGCCACTAGACTCTCTCTCTCCGCCACTAGACTCTCTCTCGTCTCCGCCACTAGACTCTCTCTCGTCTCCGCCACTAGACTCTCTCTCGTCTCCGCCACTAGACTCTCTCTCGTCTCCGCCACTAGACTCTCTCTCGTCTCCGCCACTAGACTCTCTCTCTCGTCTCCGCCACTAGACTCTCTCTCGTCTCCGCCACTAGACTCTCTCTCGTCTCCGCCACTAGACTCTCTCTCGTCTCCGCCACTAGACTCTCTCTCATCTCCGCCACTAGACTCTCTCTCATCTCCGACTCTCACTAGACTCTCTCTCACTAGACTCTCTCTCATCTCCGCCACTAGACTCTCTCTCATCTCCGCCACTAGACTCTCTCTCATCTCCGCCACTAGACTCTCTCTCATCTCCGCCACTAGACTCTCTCTCATCTCCGCCACTAGACTCTCTCTCATCTCCGCCACTAGACTCTCTCTCATCTCCGCCACTAGACTCTCTCTCATCTCCGCCACTAGACTCTCTCTCATCTCTCTCATCTCACTAGACTCTCTCTCATCTCCGCCACTAGACTCTCTCTCATCTCTCGCCACTAGACTCTCTCTCGTCTCCGCCACTAGACTCTCTCTCATCTCCGCCACTAGACTCTCTCTCGTCTCCGCCACTAGACTCTCTCTCGTCTCCGCCACTAGACTCTCTCTGTCTCCGCCACTAGACTCTCTCTCGTCTCCGCCACTAGACTCTCTCTCGTCTCCGCCACTAGACTCTCTCTCGTCTCCGCCACTAGACTCTCTCTCGTCTCCGCCACTAGACTCTCTCTCGTCTCCGCCACTAGACTCTCTCTCGTCTCCGCCACTAGACTCTCTCTCGTCTCCGCCACTAGACTCTCTCTCGTCTCCGCCACTAGACTCTCTCTCGTCTCCGCCACTAGACTCTCTCTCGTCTCCGCCACTAGACTCTCTCTCGTCTCCGCCACTAGACTCTCTCTCGTCTCCGCCACTAGACTCTCTCTCGTCTCCGCCACTAGACTCTCTCTCGTCTCCGCCACTAGACTCTCTCTCGTCTCCGCCACTAGACTCTCTCTCATCTCTCTCCACTAGACTCTCTCTCATCTCCGCCACTAGACTCTCTCTCGTCTCCGCCACTAGACTCTCTCTCTCTCCGCCACTAGACTCTCTCTCTCTCCGCCACTAGACTCTCTCATCTCCGCCACTAGACTCTCTCTCATCTCCGCCACTAGACTCTCTCTCATCTCCGCCACTAGACTCTCTCTCATCTCCGCCACTAGACTCTCTCTCATCTCCGCCACTAGACTCTCTCTCATCTCCGCCACTAGACTCTCTCTCATCTCCGCCACTAGACTCTCTCTCATCTCCGCCACTAGACTCTCTCTCATCTCCGCCACTAGACTCTCTCTCATCTCCGCCACTAGACTCTCTCTCATCTCCTCTCCACTAGACTCTCTCTCTCATCTCCGCCACTAGACTCTCTCTCATCTCCGCCACTAGACTCTCTCTCATCTCCGCCACTAGACTCTCTCTCATCTCCGCCACTAGACTCTCTCTCATCTCCGCCACTAGACTCTCTCTCATCTCCGCCACTAGACTCTCTCTCATCTCCGCCACTAGACTCTCTCTCATCTCCGCCACTAGACTCTCTCTCATCTCCGCCACTAGACTCTCTCTCATCTCCGCCACTAGACTCTCTCTCATCTCCGCCACTAGACTCTCTCTCATCTCCGCCACTAGACTCTCTCTCATCTAGACTCTCTCTCATCTCCGCCACTAGACTCTCTCTCACTAGACTCTCTCTCATCTCCGCCACTAGACTCTCTCTCTCATCTAGACTCTCTCCACTAGACTCTCTCTCTCATCTCCGCCACTAGACTCTCTCTCATCTCCGCCACTAGACTCTCTCTCATCTCCGCCACTAGACTCTCTCTCATCTCCGCCACTAGACTCTCTCTCATCTCCTCTCATCTAGACTCTCTCTCGTCTCCGCCACTAGACTCTCTCTCGTCTCCGCCACTAGACTCTCTCTCGTCTCCGCCACTAGACTCTCTCTCGTCTCCGCCACTAGACTCTCTCTCGTCTCCGCCACTAGACTCTCTCTCGTCTCCGCCACTAGACTCTCTCTCATCTCCGCCACTAGACTCTCTCTCGTCTCCGCCACTAGACTCTCTCTCGTCTCCGCCACTAGACTCTCTCTCATCTCCGCCACTAGACTCTCTCTCGTCTCCGCCACTAGACTCTCTCTCGTCTCCGCCACTAGACTCTCTCTCATCTAGACTAGACTCTCTCTCGTCTCCGCCACTAGACTAGACTCTCTCTCTCTCCGCCACTAGACTCTCTCTCATCTCCGCCACTAGACTCTCTCTCATCTCCGCCACTAGACTCTCTCTCGTCTCCGCCACTAGACTCTCTCTCATCTCCGCCACTAGACTCTCTCTCATCTCCGCCACTAGACTCTCTCTCATCTCCGCCACTAGACTCTCTCTCATCTCCGCCACTAGACTCTCTCTCTCATCTCTCTTTCTCTCATCTCCGCCACTAGACTCTCTCTCATCTCCGCCACTAGACTCTCTCTCATCTCCGCCACTAGACTCTCTCTCATCTCCGCCACTAGACTCTCTCTCATCTCCGCCACTAGACTCTCTCTCATCTCCGCCACTAGACTCTCTCTCATCTCCGCCACTAGACTCTCTCTCATCTCCGCCACTAGACTCTCTCTCATCTCCGCCACTAGACTCTCTCTCATCTCTCCGCCACTAGACTCTCTCTCATCACCGCCACTAGACTCTCTCTCATCTCCGCCACTAGACTCTCTCTCATCTCCGCCACTAGACTCTCTCTCATCTCCGCCACTAGACTCTCTCTCATCTCCTCTCATCTCCGCCACTAGACTCTCTCTCATCTCCGCCACTAGACTCTCTCTCATCTCCGCCACTAGACTCTCTCTCATCTCCGCCACTAGACTCTCTCTCATCTCCGCCACTAGACTCTCTCTCATCTCCGCCACTAGACTCTCTCTCATCTCCGCCACTAGACTCTCTCTCATCTCCGCCACTAGACTCTCTCTCATCTCCGCCACTAGACTCTCTCTCATCTCCGCCACTAGACTCTCTCTCATCCGCCACTAGACTCTCTCTCATCTCTAGACTCTCTCTCATCTAGACTCTCTCTCATCTCCGCCACTAGACTCTCTCTCATCTCCGCCACTAGACTCTCTCTCATCTCCGCCACTAGACTCTCTCTCATCTCCGCCACTAGACTCTCTCTCATCTCCGCCACTAGACTCTCTCTCGTCTCACTAGACTCCACTAGACTCTCTCGTCTCACTAGACTCTCTCTCATCTCCGCCACTAGACTCTCTCTCATCTCCGCCACTAGACTCTCTCTCATCTCCGCCACTAGACTCTCTCTCATCTCCGCCACTAGACTCTCTCTCGTCTCCGCCACTAGACTCTCTCTCGTCTCCGCCACTAGACTCTCTCTCGTCTCCGCCACTAGACTCTCTCTCGTCTCCGCCACTAGACTCTCTCTCGTCTCCGCCACTAGACTCTCTCTCGTCTCCGCCACTAGACTCTCTCTCGTCTCCGCCACTAGACTCTCTCTCGTCTCCGCCACTAGACTCTCTCTCGTCTCCGCCACTAGACTCTCTCTCGTCTCCGCCACTAGACTCTCTCTCGTCTCCGCCACTAGACTCTCTCTCATCTCCGCCACTAGACTCTCTCTCCACTCTCCGCTCACTAGACTCTCTCTCATCTCCGCCACTAGACTCTCTCTCATCTCCGCCACTAGACTCTCTCTCATCTCCGCCACTAGACTCTCTCTCATCTCCGCCACTAGACTCTCTCTCATCTCCGCCACTAGACTCTCTCTCATCTCCGCCACTAGACTCTCTCTCATCTCCGCCACTAGACTTTCTCTCATCTCCGCCACTAGACTCTCTCTCATCTAGACTTTCTCTCATCTCCGCCACTAGACTCTCTCTCGTCTCCGCCACTAGACTCTCTCTCGTCTCCGCCACTAGACTCTCTCTCGTCTCCGCCACTAGACTCTCTCTCGTCTCCGCCACTAGACTCTCTCTCATCTCCGCCACTAGACTCTCTCTCATCTCCGCCACTAGACTCTCTCTCGACTCTCCTCCGCCACTAGACTCTCTCTCATCTCCGCCACTAGACTCTCTCTCGTCTCCGCCACTAGACTCTCTCTCATCTCCGCCACTAGACTCTCTCTCATCTCCGCCACTAGACTCTCTCTCATCTCCGCCACTAGACTCTCTCTCATCTCTAGACTCTCTCTCACTAGACTCTCTCTCATCTCCGCCACTAGACTCTCTCTCGTCTCCGCTCTCTCATCTCCGCCACTAGACTCTCTCTCATCTCCGCCACTAGACTCTCTCTCATCTCCGCCACTAGACTCTCTCTCATCTCCGCCACTAGACTCTCTCTCTCTCCGCCACTAGACTCTCTCTCATCTAGACTTTCTCTCATCTCCGCCACTAGACTCTCTCTCATCTCCGCCACTCTCTCTCTCATCTCCGCCACTAGACTCTCTCTCATCTCCGCCACTAGACTCTCTCTCATCTCCGCCACTAGACTCTCTCTCATCTCCGCCACTAGACTCTCTCTCATCTCCGCCACTAGACTCTCTCTCATCTCCGCCACTAGACTCTCTCTCATCTCCGCCACTAGACTCTCTCTCATCTCCGCCACTAGACTCTCTCTCATCTCCGCCACTAGACTCTCTCTCATCTCCGCCACTAGACTCTCTCTCATCTCCGCCACTAGACTCTCTCTCATCTCCGCCACTAGACTCTCTCTCATCTCCGCCACTAGACTCTCTCTCATCTCCGCCACTAGACTCTCTCTCATCTCCGCCACTCTCCTCTCATCTCCGCCACTAGACTCTCTCTCATCTCCGCCACTAGACTCTCTCTCATCTCCGCCACTAGACTCTCTCTCATCTCCGCCACTAGACTCTCTCTCATCTCCGCCACTAGACTCTCTCTCATCTCCGCCACTAGACTCTCTCTCATCTCCGCCACTAGACTCTCTCTCATCTCCGCCACTAGACTCTCTCTCATCTCCGCCACTAGACTCTCTCTCATCTCTAGACTTTCTCTCACTAGACTCTCTCTCATCTCCGCCACTAGACTCTCTCTCATCTCCGCCACTAGACTCTCTCTCATCTCCGCCACTAGACTCTCTCTCATCTCCGCCACTAGACTCTCTCTCATCTCCGCCACTAGACTCTCTCTCATCTCTCATCTCCGCCACTAGACTCTCTCTCATCTCCGCCACTAGACTCTCTCTCATCTCCGCCACTAGACTCTCTCTCATCTCCGCCACTAGACTCTCTCTCATCTCCGCCACTAGACTTTCTCTCATCTCCGCCACTAGACTCTTCTCTCATCTCCGCCACTAGACTCTCTCTCATCTCCGCCACTAGACTCTCTCTCATCTCCGCCACTAGACTCTCTCTCATCTCCGCCACTAGACTCTCTCTCATCTCCGCCACTAGACTCTCTCTCATCTCCGCCACTAGACTTTCTCTCTCATCTCCGCCACTAGACTCTCTCTCATCTCCGCCACTAGACTCTCTCTCGTCTCCGCCACTAGACTCTCCGCCACTAGACTCTCTCTCGTCTCCGCCACTAGACTCTCTCTCGTCTCCGCCACTAGACTCTCTCTCGTCTCCGCCACTAGACTCTCTCTCGTCTCCGCCACTAGACTCTCTCTCGTCTCCGCCACTAGACTCTCTCTCGTCTCCGCCACTAGACTCTCTCTCGTCTCCGCCACTAGACTCTCTCTCGTCTCCGCCACTAGACTCTCTCTCATCTCCGCCACTAGACTCTCTCTCATCTCCGCCACTAGACTCTCTCTCGTCTCCGCCACTAGACTCTCTCTCATCTCCGCCACTAGACTCTCTCTCGTCTCCGCCACTAGACTCTCTCTCGTCTCCGCCACTAGACTCTCTCTCGTCTCCGCCACTAGACTCTCTCTCGTCTCCGCCACTAGACTCTCTCTCGTCTCCGCCACTAGACTCTCTCTCGTCTCCGCCACTAGACTCTCTCTCGTCTCCGCCACTAGACTCTCTCTCGTCTCCGCCACTAGACTCTCTCTCGTCTCCGCCACTAGACTCTCTCTCGTCTCCGCCACTAGACTCTCTCTCGTCTCCGCCACTAGACTCTCTCTCGTCTCCGCCACTAGACTCTCTCTCGTCTCCGCCACTAGACTCTCTCTCGTCTCCGCCACTAGACTCTCTCTCGTCTCCGCCACTAGACTCTCTCTCGTCTCCGCCACTAGACTCTCTCTCCACTAGACTCTCCGCCACTAGACTCTCTCTCGTCTCCGCCACTAGACTCTCTCTCGTCTCCGCCACTAGACTCTCTCTCGTCTCCGCCACTAGACTCTCTCTCGTCTCCGCCACTAGACTCTCTCTCGTCTCCGCCACTAGACTCTCTCTCGTCTCCGCCACTAGACTTTCTCTCATCTCCGCCACTAGACTCTCTCTCATCTCCGCCACTAGACTCTCTCTCATCTCCGCCACTAGACTCTCTCTCATCTCCGCCACTAGACTCTCTCTCATCTCCGCCACTAGACTCTCTCTCATCTCCGCCACTAGACTCTCTCTCATCTCCGCCACTAGACTCTCTCTCATCTCCGCCACTAGACTCTCTCTCATCTAGACTTCTCTCATCTCCGCCACTAGACTCTCTCTCATCTCCGCCACTAGACTCTCTCTCATCTCCGCCACTAGACTCTCTCTCATCTCCGCCACTAGACTCTCTCTCATCTCCGCCACTAGACTCTCTCTCATCTCCGCCACTAGACTCTCTCTCATCACCGCCACTAGACTCTCTCTCATCTCCGCCACTAGACTCTCTCTCATCTCCGCCACTAGACTCTCTCTCATCTCCGCCACTAGACTCTCTCTCATCTAGACTCTCTCTCATCTCCGCCACTAGACTCTCTCTCATCTCCGCCACTAGACTTTCTCTCATCTAGACTTTCTCTCATCTAGACTTTCTCTCATCTCCGCCACTAGACTTTCTCTCATCTCCGCCACTAGACTTTCTCTCATCTCCGCCACTAGACTCTCTCTCTCCGCCACTAGACTTTCTCTCTCTCTCGTCTCCGCCACTAGACTCTCTCTCGTCTCCGCCACTAGACTCTCTCTCGTCTCCGCCACTAGACTCTCTCTCGTCTCCGCCACTAGACTCTCTCTCACTCCGCCACTAGACTCTCTCTCGTCTCCGCCACTAGACTCTCTCTCGTCTCCGCCACTAGACTCTCTCTCGTCTCCGCCACTAGACTCTCTCTCGTCTCCGCCACTAGACTCTCTCTCGTCTCCTCATCCACTAGACTCTCTCTCGTCTCCGCCACTAGACTCTCTCTCGTCTCCGCCACTAGACTCTCTCTCGTCTCCGCCACTAGACTCTCTCTCGTCTCCGCCACTAGACTCTCTCTCGTCTCCGCCACTAGACTCTCTCTCGTCTCCGCCACTAGACTCTCTCTCGTCTCCGCCACTAGACTCTCTCTCGTCTCCGCCACTAGACTCTCTCTCGTCTCCGCCACTAGACTCTCTCTCATCTAGACTTTCCACTAGACTCTCTCTCATCTCCGCCACTAGACTCTCTCTCATCTCCGCCACTAGACTCTTCTCTCTCTAGACTCTCTCTCATCTCCGCCACTAGACTCTCTCTCATCTCCGCCACTAGACTCTCTCTCTCTCCGCCACTAGACTCTCTCTCATCTCCGCCACTAGACTCTCTCTCATCTCCGCCACTAGACTCTCTCTCATCTCCGCCACTAGACTCTCTCTCATCTCCGCCACTAGACTCTCTCTCATCTCCGCCACTAGACTCTCTCTCATCTCCGCCACTAGACTCTCTCTCATCTCCGCCACTAGACTCTCTCTCATCTCCGCCACTAGACTCTCTCTCATCTCCGCCACTAGACTCTCTCTCATCTCCGCCACTAGACTCTCTCTCATCTCCGCCACTAGACTCTCTCTCATCTCCGCCACTAGACTCTCTCTCATCTCCGCCACTAGACTCTCTCTCATCTCCGCCACTAGACTCTCTCTCATCTCCGCCACTAGACTCTCTCTCTCTCATCTAGACTCTCTCTCATCACTCGCCACTAGACTCTCTCTCATCTCCGCCACTTTCTCTCATCTCCGCCACTAGACTCTCTCTCATCACCGCCACTAGACTCTCTCTCATCTAGACTTTCTCTCATCTAGACTTTCTCTCATCTCCGCCACTAGACTCTCTCTCATCTCCGCCACTAGACTTTCTCTCATCTCCGCCACTAGACTCTCTCTCATCTCCGCCACTAGTTTCTCTCTCATCTCCGCCACTAGACTTTCTCTCTCTAGACTCTCTCTCATCACCGCCACTAGACTCTCTCTCATCTCCGCCACTAGACTCTCTCTCATCTCCGCCACTAGACTCTCTCTCATCTCCGCCACTAGACTCTCTCTCATCTCCGCCACTAGACTCTCTCTCATCTCCGCCACTAGACTTTCTCTCATCTCCGCCAGACTTTCTCTCATCTCCGCCACTAGACTCTCTCTCATCTCCGCCACTAGACTCTCTCTCATCTCCGCCACTAGACTTTCTCTCATCTAGACTTTCTCTCATCACCGCCACTAGACTCTCTCTCATCACCGCCACTAGACTCTCTCTCATCTCCGCCACTAGACTCTCTCTCATCTCCGCCACCAGACTCTCTCTCATCTCCGCCACTAGACTCTCTCTCATCTCCGCCACTAGACTCTCTCTCATCTCCGCCACTAGACTCTCTCTCATCTCCGCCACTAGACTCTCTCTCATCTCCGCCACTAGACTCTCTCTCATCTCCGCCACTAGACTCTCTCTCATCTCCGCCACTAGACTCTCTCTCATCTCCGCCACTAGACTCTCTCTCATCTCCGCCACTAGACTTTCTCTCATCTAGACTTTCTCTCATCTCCGCCACTAGACTCTCTCTCATCTCCGCCACTAGACTCTCTCTCATCTCCGCCACTAGACTCTCTCTCATCTCCGCCACTAGACTCTCTCTCATCTCCGCCACTAGACTCTCTCTCATCTCCGCCACTAGACTCTCTCTCATCTCCGCCACTAGACTCTCTCTCATCTCCGCCACTAGACTCTCTCTCATCTCCGCCACTAGACTCTCTCTCATCTCCGCCACTAGACTCTCTCTCATCTCCGCCACTAGACTCTCTCTCATCTCCGCCACTAGACTCTCTCTCATCTCATCTCGCCACTAGACTCTCTCTCATCTCCGCCACTAGACTTTCTCTCATCTCCGCCACTAGACTCTCTCTCATCTCCGCCACTAGACTCTCTCTCATCTCCGCCACTAGACTCTCTCTCATCTCCGCCACTAGACTCTCTCTCATCTCCGCCACTAGACTCTCTCTCATCTCCGCCACTAGACTCTCTCTCATCTCCGCCACTAGACTCTCTCTCATCTCCGCCACTAGACTCTCTCTCATCTCCGCCACTAGACTCTCTCTCATCTCCGCCACTAGACTCTCTCTCATCTCCGCCACTAGACTCTCTCTCATCTCCGCCACTAGACTCTCTCTCATCTCCGCCACTAGACTCTCTCTCATCTCCGCCACTAGACTCTCTCTCATCTCCGCCACTAGACTCTCTCTCATCTCCGCCACTAGACTCTCTCTCATCTCCGCCACTAGACTCTCTCTCTCCGCCACTAGACTTTCTCTCATCTAGACTTCTCTCATCACCGCCACTAGACTCTCTCTCATCACCGCCACTAGACTCTCTCTCATCTCCGCCACTAGACTCTCTTTCTCTCATCTCCGCCACTAGACTCTCTCTCATCTCCGCCACTAGACTCTCTCTCATCTCCGCCACTAGACTCTCTCTCATCTCCGCCACTAGACTCTCTCTCATCTCCGCCACTAGACTCTCTCTCGTCTCCGCCACTAGACTCTCTCTCGTCTCCGCCACTAGACTCTCTCTCGTCTCCGCCACTAGACTCTCTCTCGTCTCCGCCACTAGACTCTCTCTCGTCTCCGCCACTAGACTCTCTCTCATCTCCGCCACTAGACTCTCTCTCGTCTCCGCCACTAGACTCTCTCTCATCTCCGCCACTAGACTCTCTCTCGTCTCCGCCACTAGACTCTCTCTCGTCTCCGCCACTAGACTCTCTCTCATCTCCGCCACTAGACTCTCTCTCATCTCCGCCACTAGACTCTCTCTCATCTCCGCCACTAGACTCTCTCTCGTCTCCGCCACTAGACTCTCTCTCGTCTCCGCCACTAGACTCTCTCTCGTCTCCGCCACTAGACTCTCTCTCGTCTCCGCCACTAGACTCTCTCTCGTCTCCGCCACTAGACTCTCTCTCATCTCCGCCACTAGACTCTCTCTCATCTCCGCCACTAGACTCTCTCTCATCTCCGCCACTAGACTCTCTCTCATCTCCGCCTTTCTCTCGTCTAGACTCTCTCTCGTCTCCGCCACTAGACTCTCTCTCGTCTCCGCCACTAGACTCTCTCTCGTCTCCGCCACTAGACTCTCTCTCGTCTCCGCCACTAGACTCTCTCTCGTCTCCGCCACTAGACTCTCTCTCGTCTCCGCCACTAGACTCTCTCTCGTCTCCGCCACTAGACTCTCTCTCGTCTCCGCCACTAGACTCTCTCTCGTCTCCGCCACTAGACTCTCTCTCCGTCTCCGCCACTAGACTCTCTCTCGTCTCCGCCACTAGACTCTCTCTCGTCTCCGCCACTAGACTCTCTCTCGTCTCCGCCACTAGACTCTCTCTCGTCTCCGCCACTAGACTCTCTCTCGTCTCCGCCACTAGACTCTCTCGTCTCGTCTAGACTCTCGCCACTAGACTCTCTCTCGTCTCCGCCACTAGACTCTCTCTCATCTAGACTTTCTCTCATCTCCGCCACTAGACTCTCTCTCATCTCCGCCACTAGACTCTCTCTCATCTCCGCCACTAGACTCTCTCTCATCTCCGCCACTAGACTCTCTCTCATCTCCGCCACTAGACTCTCTCTCATCTCCGCCACTAGACTTCTCTCATCTCCGCCACTAGACTCTCTCTCATCTCCGCCACTAGACTCTCTCTCATCTCCGCCACTAGACTTTCTCTCATCTAGACTTTCTCTCATCACTCCACTAGACTCTCTCTCATCTCCGCCACTAGACTCTCTCTCATCTCCGCCACTAGACTCTCTCTCATCTCCGCCACTAGACTCTCTCTCATCTCCGCCACTAGACTCTCTCTCATCTCCGCCACTAGACTCTCTCTCGTCTCCGCCACTAGACTCTCTCTCATCTCCGCCACTAGACTCTCTCTCGTCTCCGCCACTAGACTCTCTCTCATCTCCGCCACTAGACTCTCTCTCATCTCCGCCACTAGACTCTCTCTCATCTCCGCCACTAGACTCTCTCTCATCTCCGCCACTAGACTCTCTCTCATCTAGACTTTCTCTCACTAGACTTTCTCTCATCTCCGCCACTAGACTCTCTCTCATCTCCGCCACTAGACTCTCTCTCATCTCCGCCACTAGACTCTCTCTCACTAGACTCTCTCTCGTCTCCGCCACTAGACTCTTCTCTCGTCTCCGCCACTAGACTCTCTCTCGTCTCCGCCACTAGACTCTCTCTCGTCTCCGCCACTAGACTCTCTCTCGTCTCCGCCACTAGACTCTCTCTCGTCTCCGCCACTAGACTCTCTCTCGTCTCCGCCACTAGACTCTCTCTCTCTCCGCCTAGACTCTCTCTCGTCTCCGCCACTAGACTCTCTCTCGTCTCCGCCACTAGACTCTCTCTCGTCTCCGCCACTAGACTCTCTCTCGTCTCCGCCACTAGACTCTCTCTCGTCTCCGCCACTAGACTCTCTCTCGTCTCCGCCACTAGACTCTCTCTCGTCTCCGCCACTAGACTCTCTCTCGTCTCCGCCACTAGACTCTCTCTCGTCTCCGCCACTAGACTCTCTCTCGTCTCCGCCACTAGACTCTCTCTCGTCTCCGCCACTAGACTCTCTCTCATCTCCGCCACTAGACTCTCTCATCTCCGCCACTAGACTCTCTCTCATCTCCGCCACTAGACTCTCTCTCATCCGCCACTAGACTTTCTCTCATCTCCGCCACTAGACTCTCTCTCATCTCCGCCACTAGACTCTCTCTCATCTCCGCCACTAGACTCTCTCTCATCTCCGCCACTAGACTCTCTCTCATCTCCGCCACTAGACTCTCTCTCATCTCCGCCACTAGACTCTCTCTCGTCTCCGCCACTAGACTCTCTCTCATCTCCGCCACTAGACTCTCTCTCATCTCCGCCACTAGACTCTCTCTCATCTCCGCCACTAGACTCTCTCTCATCTCCGCCACTAGACTCTCTCTCATCTCCGCCACTAGACTCTCTCTCATCTCCGCCACTAGACTCTCTCTCATCTCCGCCACTAGACTCTCTCTCATCTCCGCCACTAGACTCTCTCTCATCTCCGCCACTAGACTCTCTCTCATCTCCGCCACTAGACTCTCTCTCATCTCCGCCACTAGACTCTCTCTCATCTCCGCCACTAGACTCTCTCTCACTAGACTCTCTCTCATCTCCGCCACTAGACTCTCTCTCATCTAGACTTTCTCTCATCTCCGCCACTAGACTCTCTCTCATCTCCGCCACTAGACTCTCTCTCATCTAGACTTTCTCTCATCTAGACTTCTCTCATCTCCGCCACTAGACTCTCTCTCATCTCCGCCACTAGACTCTCTCTCATCTCCGCCACTAGACTCTCTCTCATCACCGCCACTAGACTCTCTCTCATCTCCGCCACTAGACTTTCTCTCATCTAGACTCTCTCTCATCACCGCCACTAGACTCTCTCTCATCTCCGCCACTAGACTCTCTCTCATCTCCGCCACTAGACTCTCTCTCATCTCCGCCACTAGACTCTCTCTCATCTCCGCCACTAGACTTTCTCTCATCTAGACTTTCTCTCATCTCCGCCACTAGACTCTCTCTCATCACCGCCACTAGACTCTCTCATCTCCGCCACTAGACTTTCTCTCATCTAGACTTTCTCTCATCACCGCCACTAGACTCTCTCTCATCACCGCCACTAGACTCTCTCTCATCTCCGCCACTAGACTCTCTCTCATCTCCGCCACTAGACTCTCTCTCATCTCCGCCACTAGACTCTCTCTCATCTCCGCCACTAGACTCTCTCTCATCTCCGCCACCAGACTCTCTCTCATCTCCGCCACTAGACTCTCTCTCATCACCGCCACTAGACTCTCTCTCATCACCGCCACTAGACTCTCTCTCATCTCCGCCACTAGACTCTCTCTCATCTCCGCCACTAGACTCTCTCTCATCTCCGCCACTAGACTCTCTCTCATCACCGCCACTAGACTCTCTCATCTCCGCCACCAGACTCTCTCTCATCACCGCCACTAGACTCTCTCTCATCACCGCCACTAGACTCTCTCTCATCACCGCCACTAGACTCTCTCTCATCTCCGCCACTAGACTCTCTCTCATCTCCGCCACTAGACTCTCTCTCATCTCCGCCACCAGACTCTCTCTCATCTCCGCCACTAGACTCTCTCTCATCTCCGCCACTAGACTCTCTCTCATCTCCGCCACTAGACTCTCTCTCATCTCCGCCACTAGACTCTCTCTCATCTCCGCCACTAGACTCTCTCTCATCTCCGCCACTAGACTCTCTCTCATCTCCGCCACTAGACTTTCTCTCATCTCCGCCACTAGACTCTCTCTCATCTCCGCCACTAGACTCTCTCTCATCTCCGCCACTAGACTCTCTCTCATCACCGCCACCAGACTCTCTCTCATCTCCGCCACTAGACTCTCTCTCATCACCGCCTCTAGACTCTCTCTCATCACCGCCACCAGACTCTCTCTCATCACCGCCACTAGACTCTCTCTCATCACCGCCACCAGACTCTCTCTCATCACCGCCACTAGACTCTCTCTCATCTCCGCCACTAGACTCTCTCTCATCACCGCCACTAGACTCTCTCTCATCACCGCCACTAGACTCTCTCTCATCTCCGCCACTAGACTCTCTCTCATCTCCGCCACTAGACTCTCTCTCATCTCCGCCACTAGACTCTCTCTCATCTCCGCCACTAGACTCTCTCTCATCACCGCCACCAGACTCTCTCTCATCTCCGCCACTAGACTCTCTCTCATCTCCGCCACTAGACTCTCTCTCATCTCCGCCACTAGACTCTCTCTCATCTCCGCCACTAGACTCTCTCTCATCTCCGCCACTAGACTCTCTCTCATCTCCGCCACTAGACTCTCTCTCATCACCGCCACTAGACTCTCTCTCATCTCCGCCACTAGACTCTCTCTCATCTCCGCCACTAGACTCTCTCTCATCTCCGCCACTAGACTCTCTCTCATCTCCGCCACTAGACTCTCTCTCATCTCCGCCACTAGACTCTCTCTCATCTCCGCCACTAGACTCTCTCTCATCACCGCCACTAGACTCTCTCTCATCTCCGCCACTAGACTCTCTCTCATCACCGCCACTAGACTCTCTCTCATCACCGCCACTAGACTCTCTCTCATCACCGCCACTAGACTCTCTCATCACCGCCACCAGACTCTCTCTCATCACCGCCACCAGACTCTCTCTCATCACCGCCACTAGACTCTCTCTCATCACCGCCACTAGACTCTCTCTCTCATCTCCGCCACTAGACTCTCTCTCATCACCGCCACCAGACTCTCTCTCATCACCGCCACTAGACTCTCTCATCACCGCCACCAGACTCTCTCTCATCACCGCCACCAGACTCTCTCTCATCACCGCCACTAGACTCTCTCTCATCACCGCCACTAGACTCTCTCATCTCCGCCACCAGACTCCGCCATCTAGACTCTCTCTCATCTCCGCCACTAGACTCTCTCTCATCACCGCCACTAGACTCTCTCTCATCACCGCCACTAGACTCTCTCTCATCTCCGCCACCAGACTCTCTCTCATCACCGCCACCAGACTCTCTCTCATCTCCGCCACCAGACTCTCTCTCATCTCCGCCACCAGACTCTCTCTCATCACCGCCACCAGACTCTCTCTCATCACCGCCACCAGACTCTCTCTCATCACCGCCACCAGACTCTCTCTCATCACCGCCACCAGACTCTCTCTCATCACCGCCACCAGACTCTCTCATCACCGCCACTAGACTCTCTCTCATCACCGCCACTAGACTCTCTCTCATCTCCGCTACCAGACTTGGTGGTGAGTGGAAGCTCTAAACGGATGCTTCAGACTTTGGTTTCCCCTGTTGTCTGTGATTCTACTTTCCCCTTTCCTTCTGGTCCAGACTGGCCCGGTCAGACTCTTTGTTCCTTACAAGAGACGCAAGAAGGAGAACGAGCAGCCGACCACTCCAGAGAAGAAGGACCTCCCCCTCCCACCGCCCAAGAACATCACACTGGCACCGGGGGCAACATGTGAGTTACACACACACACACACACACACACACACAAATACACACACACACAAATACACAGCTAAATGAGTCTACTAGGACAGAAGAAGAATATGACTAATACAACTTTAAACTCACATACTCTTCAGATACCACAGACAGACGTTCTGACGTCCTCCCCTTAACCTCTTGAATGACATACATGGGTCCCGTCATTCAGAGGGAAGTCTTTAAATATGTGTTACAGACGAGTCAAAGCACAGGACAGAAGACAAAGTAAATCCTGCTCGGTCATCATCTGTGATTACCTTGTCAAAATGGGACCACGGGGTAGCTGTTGGCACCGTTTTGTAAACCCCCCCCCATAGAGGTTCTCTGCTAGTAGCTAGCACAGTAGTATTCAAAGTCGGGGTGGTGGGGGAATTGAGAGTGCAGATTTTATAAGACAATATACAAATGTTTTTGAGAAAGATCATTTAGAAAATAGATTTCTATTGAGGTTGCATTTATTGGATAAAATGCAATGAATGGAATGTTATTTGTTGACATGAAAATGTACAGACTTTAATGCTGGCATTAGATTTGGGGTGGGGTTTCCAGAATTTCTGGCCCAAAAATGAGGTCTCGTGAAAAACTGGTGTCCCCACTGAACAAGTTGGACTACTACTGAGCTAGCCATTGAGAGCAACATTGTCCCAGGGGAAATAAGGCTTGTTTGTGCCTCAATCCAGCTCCATATTTTCTTATCACTTACCATGGTAATAGTGAGTCTGTTTCCTTTTGTTTATCTTCAGTTGCTGTGTTGAGGCAATTGATTTCTATCCTTCTCTCTACCAAAACAGACTCGTACGTCTTTTGAATCGTTTTATTACCAATATAATAGTTTCCACATTTGTTTTAGATCTACTGCATATTGGACCATATCTTTATGACATTGCATTGTTTTTGGCTGTCAATGTTCTGAGACCAGTTTTTATTTTAGATGATTCACAGCTCTATTGGCCGTATAGCCTAGTGGTTAAAGCGTTGGGCCAGTAACCGAAAGGTTGCTAGATCGAATCCCCGAGCTGACAAGGTAAAAAAAACTGTCGTTCTGCCTCTGAACAAGGCAGTTAACCCACTGTCCCCTGTCCGTAATTGTAAATAAGAATTTGTTCTTAACTGACTTGCCTAGTTAAATAAAGGTAAAAAAAACAAAAAGTATATATCTATGACATGACACAATGTATCTTATAAAAAGTTGTCCCACTGACCCTGTAGTTGGGGACAATATAAAGCACTCAAATGTTTTTATTTTATTTATGTTTTTATTATTATTATTATTATTTTTTACATTTATTTTATAAATCAATCAATGCGTTGTCTTTGTCTTCTTTCTGCACTCCAGTCACAGTGTCTCCGTCAGGCCAGATCACCACGTCAGGGACCCTGACCTTCGACCGGACGTCTCCCGGGGACGCCACAGCCCTTCTCTCTGAGGGCACGGCACATGGCGAGGTCTTCACCAGCACAGAAGGTACCTACAGTAGGTTACCAAACCACCATCACACAGAAGGTACCTACAGTAGGTTACCACCCCACCGTCACACAGAAGGCACCTACAGTAGGTTACCACACCACCGTCACACAGAAGGTACCTACAGTAGGTTACCAAACCACCATCACACAGAAGGTACCTACAGTAGGTTACCACACCACCGTCACACAGAAGGCACCTACAGTAGGTTACCACACCACCGTCACACAGAAGGCACCTACAGTAAGGTTACCACACACCTACAGTAGGTTACACACAGAAGGCACCTACAGTAGGTTACCACACAGAAGGCACCTACAGTAGGTTACCACACAGAAGGCACCTACAGTAGGTTACCACATAGAAGGCACCTACAGTAGGTTACCACACAGAAGGCACCTACAGTAGGTTACCACACAGAAGGCACCTACAGTAGGTTACCACACAGAAGGCACCTACAGTAGGTTACCACACAGAAGGCACCTACAGTAGGTTACCACACAGAAGGCACCTACAGTAGGTTACCACACAGAAGGCACCTACAGTAGGTTACCACACAGAAGGCACCTACAGTAGGTTACCACACAGAAGGCACCTACAGTAGGTTACCACACAGAAGGCACCTACAGTAGGTTACCACACAGAAGGCACCTACAGTAGGTTACCACACAGAAGGCACCTACAGTAGGTTACCACACAGAAGGCACCTACAGTAGGTTACCACACAGAAGGCACCTACAGTAGGTTACCACACAGAAGGCACCTACAGTACACAGAAGGCACCTACAGTAGGTTACCACACCTAGAAGGCACCTACAGTAGGTTACCACACAGAAGGCACCTACAGTAGGTTACCACACAGAAGGCACCTACAGTAGGTTACCACACAGAAGGCACCTACAGTAGGTTACCACACAGAAGGCACCTACAGTAGGTTACCACACAGAAGGCACCTACAGTAGGTTACCACACAGAAGGCACCTACAGTAGGTTACCACACAGAAGGCACCTACAGTAGGTTACCACACAGAAGGCACCTACAGTAGGTTACCACACAGAAGGCACCTACAGTAGGTTACCACACAGAAGGCACCTACAGTAGGTTACCACACACCTACAGTAGGTTACCACACAGAAGGCACCTACAGTAGGTTACCACACAGAAGGCACCTACAGTAGGTTACCACACAGAAGGCACCTACAGTAGGTTACCACACAGAAGGCACCTACAGTAGGTTACCACACAGAAGGCACCTACAGTAGGTTACCACACAGAAGGCACCTACAGTAGGTTACCACACAGAAGGCCACACAGAAGGCACCTACAGTAGGTTACCACACAGAAGGCACCTACAGTAGGTTACCACACAGAAGGCACCTACAGTAGGTTACCACACAGAAGGCACCTACAGTAGGTTACCACACAGAAGGCACCTACAGTAGGTTACCACACACCTACAGTAGGTTACCACAGGCACCTACAGTAGGTTACCACACAGAAGGCACCTACAGTAGGTTACCACACAGAAGGCACCTACAGTAGGTTACCACACAGAAGGCACCTACAGTAGGTTACCACACAGAAGGCACCTACAGTAGGTTAGCCCTCAACCATAGTCAGGCATCCAATTCTCGAAGGTCTTCAGTTGAGAGAATATATCACAGAGTCGCTCGGATTAAACAAAGTGGATCCAAAAACAGCTGGATCCAAAATGCATAGCTAGCTATTTCCACAAGCAAAGTAGACTCTATAGATGTATTTACCTGGTTTCCAGTGTGACATTTAACATTTTGCCCTAAGAAATCTGTGGTCCTTGAGTCCTCTGCTCTGTGTGTCTGACAGACAGTGAGGGGGGACAGGGTCATGTGACCTGTGGTTGGTAGTGAGTGGTAGAATCCCTACTAGACTGGGCTCTGGCTGCCTGTCTGTGCCCAGCAGACAGCAGTCTGTATACACCCTCTATTAATCATCCTATCAGAACCCAGGGATGCCCGGGCCATGTATGTGTCCTGATTGGTTTGAGTGTGAGCGACGTGCGTTCCGTTCCTCTGTCTAGCTAACGAGCTCCCGGGGGACGCCTCCATATTAACTAAGTGTCTCTGTCAGGGATACCCGTCTGACCGACGTGCTCCGCTCCCCGTGTGAAAAATGGCCACAATTACCATTTTAACCTCCCCTTATTTCCTCTCCCCCATTGATATTCTCCTATTTATTTGCATCCCTTTGTGTCCTTCAGGCTTGCACTGTTCTTTCCTCTCTTAAAGAACTGCAGTTTGCTCTCTGTGGTCTATACTGGATTTTAAACCATTTTGTGCAGAATGGCTGGCGTTTGCTGCTCAGTCACTCTACATTAAGAAGAGGGACTGACCCACGCACTGATCCACCCTCCCTGTGAGCAAGACAGATATCCAGCAGAGTACTCAGCCAGCCGTAATGGTGTGAGCCGCATCCTCTGTGTGACTGCTGCTAATGTTAAGGTTCATGACGATCTCTGGGTTTAATTAGCCATCTGGTTGGCGGGCAGAGCAGAGCACGGACCTGACTAGCGTGGGTTGGTTGGCTAGCCCAGTAATTCACTTTCCTGGCCAGTAATGAGCTTCTCTAGTTATTTAGTGAACTCTGTGTCAGTGGTGGTTCTCCAGGATGGCAGAGAGAGAGTAGGCCCTCTTGTAAAGCGACTAATGGAAAGCGTTGAATGGTAATGCTGTTATGTCCTTGATAGCTGCCTGGCAGCCACTAAACGACACGCTGCTCTATGAGGATGGTGGAAGATGTGGTTGTGAACGCAGACGTCTCAAAAGATGGAGGTGGAAGACGTTTCTCTGTTTTGATATTATTGTATAAATTTGTGATGGTGATCCTGCTGTGCTGTGTTGACTCCATGTCCCAAGTCTCTCTAACATCCCTCCTGTACTTTGTTCCTTCTTTGGTAGTGAACTTATACAGTAGGTTACCCCCTATGTGGTACTTTTAGAATGAGATCATTGGCCAGAAGGGGAGGAGACTTGTATGGAAAGATATTTAAAAGTACTTTGTTTTAACCTTGAGTTGTAGTCCCAGTTTCCCAGTCTCTCCTCCATCTCCTACCTGCTCATGCGTCCTCCAGAAGCCTTTCTTCCTCCCTGCATCGCGCAGATCCTGGTCGCCCGAGGATGACGGTTGTCAGCAGAATCTGACTCCGACCGATGCCCCATCCTAATTTAGAGTGCTGCTCTGACGTACTGTCATGATCCCCTTTCTCTCTACGTAGGCTCACACACACACACACGCACACGCACACACACACACCTCTCATCACACTCTCTTCCCATTGCTCTCTCTCTCTGTTCCCATCTCTCTCTCTCTGTTCCCATCTCTCTCTCTCTGTTCCCATCTCTCTCTCTCTGTTCCCATCTCTCTCTCTCTGTTCCCATCGCTCTCTCTCTGTTCCCATCGCTCTCTCTCTGTTCCCATCGCTCTCTCTCTGTTCCCATCTCTCTCTCTCTGTTCCCATCTCTCTCTCTCTGTTCTGTCTCTCTCTCTCTCTCTCTCTGTTCCCATCTCTCTCTCTCTGTTCCCATCTCTCTCTCTCTGTTCCCATCTCTCTCTCTCTGTTCCCATCTCTCTCTCTCTGTTCCCATCTCTCTCTCTCTGTTCCCATCTCTCTCTCTCTGTTCCCATCTCTCTCTCTCTGTTCCCATCTCTCTCTCTCTCTCTGTTCCCATCTCTCTCTCTCTCTGTTCCCATCTCTCTCTCTCTGTTCCCATCTCTCTCTCTCTGTTCCCATCTCTCTCTCTCTGTTCCCATCTCTCTCTCTCTGTTCCCATCTCTCTCTCTGTTCCCATCTCTCTCTCTCTGTTCCCATCTCTCTCTCTCTCTCTTCCTCTGTTCCCATCTCTCTCTCTCTGTTCCCATCTCTCTCTCTCTGTTCCCATCTCTCTCTCTCTGTTCCCATCTCTCTCTCTCTGTTCCCATCTCTCTCTCTCTGTTCCCATCTCTCTCTCTCTGTTCCCATCTCTCTCTCTCTGTTCCCATCTCTCTCTCTCTGTTCCCATCTCTCTCTCTCTGTTCCCATCTCTCTCTCTCTGTTCCCATCTCTCTCTCTCTGTTCCCATCTCTCTCTCTCTGTTCCCATCTCTCTCTCTCTCTTCCCATCTCTCTCTCTCTGTTCCCATCTCTCTCTCTCTGTTCCCATCTCTCTCTCTCTGTTCCCATCTCTCTCTCTCTGTTCCCATCTCTCTCTGTTCCCATCTCTCTCTCTCTGTTCCCATCTCTCTCTCTCTCTCTGTTCCCATCTCTCTCTGTTCCCATCTCTCTCTCTGTTCCCATCTCTCTCTCTCTCTCTCTCTCTCTGTTCCCATCGCCTCTCTCTCCCATCTCTCTCTCTGTTCCCATCTCTCTCTCTCTGTTCCCATCTCTCTCTCTGTTCCCATCGTTCCCATCTCTCTCTCTGTTCCCATCATCTCTCTGTTCCCATCGCTCTCTCTCTCCCATCTCTCTCTCTGTTCCCATCCCTCTCTGTTCCCATCTCTCTCTCTCTGTTCCCATCTCTCTCTCTGTTCCCATCTCTCTCTCTGTTCCCATCTCTCTCTCTCTGTTCCCATCTCTCTCTCTCTTCCCATCTCTCTCTCTCTGTTCTCTCTCTCTGTTCCCATCTCTCTCTCTCTGTTTCCCATCGCTCTCTCTCTGTTCCCATCGCTCTCTCTCTGTTCCCATCTCTCTCTCTCTGTTCCCATCTCTCTCTCTCTGTTCCCATCTCTCTCTCTGTTCCCCATCTCTCTCTCTCTCTGTTCCCATCTCTCTCTCTGTTCCCATCTCTCTCTCTCTGTTCCCATCTCTCTCTCTCTTCTGTTCCCATCTCTCTCTCTCTGTTCCCATCTCTCTCTCTCTGTTCCCATCTCTCTCTCTCTGTTCCCATCTCTCTCTCTCTGTTCCCATCTCTCTCTCTCTGTTCCCATCTCTCTCTCTCTGTTCCCATCTCTCTCTCTGTTCCCATCTCTCTCTCTGTTCCCATCTCTCTCTCTGTTCCCATCTCTCTCTCTCTGTTCCCATCTCTCTCTCTCTGTTCCCATCTCTCTCTCTCTGTTCCCATCTCTCTCTCTCTGTTCCCATCTCTCTCTCTGTTCCCATCTCTCTCTCTCTGTTCCCATCTCTCTCTCTGTTCCCATCTCTCTCTCTCTCTCTCTCTGTTCCCATCTCTCTCTCTCTGTTCCCATCTCTCTCTCTGTTCCCATCTCTCTCTCTCTGTTCCCATCTCTCTCTCTTCTGTTCCCATCTCTCTCTCTCTGTTCCCATCTCTCTCTCTCTGTTCCCATCTCTCTCTCTCTGTTCCCATCTCTCTCTCTCCCATCGCTCTCTCTCTGTTCCCATCTCTCTCTCTCTGTTCCCATCTCTCTCTCTCTGTTCCCATCTCTCTCTCTCTCTCTGTTCCCATCTCTCTCTCTCTGTTCCCATCTCTCTCTCTCTGTTCCCATCTCTCTCTCTCTCTTCCCATCTCTCTCTCTCTGTTCCCATCTCTCTCTCTCTGTTCCCATCTCTCTCTCTCTGTTCCCATCTCTCTCTCTCTGTTCCCATCTCTCTCTCTCTGTTCCCATCTCTCTCTCTCTGTTCCCATCTCTCTCTCTCTGTTCCCATCTCTCTCTCTGTTCCCATCTCTCTCTTCCCCATCTCTCTCTCTCTGTTCCCATCTCTCTCTCTCTGTTCCCATCTCTCTCTCTCTGTTCCCATCTCTCTCTCTGTTCCCATCTCTCTCTCTCTGTTCCCATCTCTCTCTCTCTGTTCCCATCTCTCTCTCTCTGTTCCCATCTCTCTCTCTCTGTTCCCATCTCTCTCTCTCTGTTCCCATCTCTCTCTCTCTGTTCCCATCTCTCTCTCTCTGTTCCCATCTCTCTCTCTCTGTTCCCATCTCTCTCTCTCTGTTCCATCCCATCCCATCTCTCTCTCTCTGTTCCCATCTCTCTCTCTCTGTTCCCATCTCTCTCTCTCTGTTCCCATCTCTCTCTCTCTGTTCCCATCTCTCTCTCTCTGTTCCCATCTCTCTCTCTCTGTTCCCATCTCTCTCTCTCTGTTCCCATCTCTCTCTCTCTGTTCCCATCTCTCTCTCTCTGTTCCCATCTCTCTCTCTCTGTTCCCATCTCTCTCTCTCTCTCTTCCCATCTCTCTCTCTCTGTTCCCATCTCTCTCTCTGTTCCCATCTCTCTCTCTCTCTCTCTCTCTCTGTTCCCATCTCTCTCTCTCTGTTCTCCTCTCTCTCTTCTCTCTCTCTCTCTGTTCCCATCTCTGTTCCCATCTCTCTCTCTCTCTCTGTTCCTCTCTCTCTGTTCCCATCTCTCTCTGTTCCCATCTCTCTCTCTGTTCCCATCTCTCTCTCTCTGTTCCCATCTCTCTCTCTCTCGTTCCCATCTCTCTCTCTCTGTTCCCCATCTCTCTCTCTCTGTTCCCATCTCTCTCTCTCTGTTCCATCTCTCTCTCTGTTCCATCTCTCTCTCTCTGTTCCCATCTCTCTCTCTGTTCCCATCTCTCTCTCTCTGTTCCCATCTCTCTCTCTCTGTTCCCATCTCTCTGTTCCCATCTCTCTCTCTCTGTTCCCATCTCTCTCTCTGTTCCCATCTCTCTCTCTCTGTTCCCATCTCTCTCTCTCTCTCTCTTCCCATCTCTCTCTCTCTGTTCCCATCTCTCTCTCTCTGTTCCCATCTCTCTGTTCCCATCTCTCTCTGTTCCCATCGCTCTCTCTCTCTCCCATCTCTGTTCCCATCTCTCTCTCTCTGTTCCCTCTCTCTCTCTCTCTCTTCTCCCATCTCTCCTCTCTGTTCCTCATCTCTCTCTCTCTCTCTGTTCCCATCTCTCTCTCTCTGTTCCCTGTTCCCATCTCTCTGTTCTCTCTGTTCCCATCTCTCTCTCTGTTCCCATCTCTCTCTCTGTTCTCTCTGTCATCTCTCCATCTCTCTCTCTCTGTTCCCATCTCTCTCTGTTCCCATCTCTCTCTCTCTGTTCCCATCTCTCTCTCTGTTCCCATCTCTCTCTCTCTGTTCCCATCTCTCTCTCTGTTCCCATCTCTCTCTCTGTTCCCATCTCCATCTGTTCCCATCTCTCTCTCTGTTCCCATCTCTCTCTCTCTGTTCCCATCTCTCTCTCTCTGTTCCCATCTCTCTCTCTCTTCCCATCTCTCTCTGTTCTCTCTCTCTCTCTCTCTGTTCCCATCTCTCTCTCTCTCTGTTCCCATCCCATCTCTCTCTCTGTTCCCATCTCTCTCTCTCTGTTCCCATCTCTCTCTCTCTGTTCCCATCTCTCTCTCTCTGTTCCCATCTCTCTCTCTCTGTTCCCATCTCTCTCTCTCTGTTCCCATCTCTCTCTCTCTGTTCCCATCTCTCTCTCTCTGTTCCCATCTCTCTCTCTCTGTTCCATCGCTCTCTCTCTGTTCCCATCGCTCTCTCTCTCTCTCTCTCTCTCTCTCTGTTCCCATCGCTCTCTCTCTGTTCCCATCGCTCTCTCTCTGTTCCATCGCTCGCTCTGTTCCCATCTCTATATCTCTCTGTTCCATCTATATATATCAGTTCCCTTAAAATATATATCGCTATCTGTTCCCATCTCTCGCTCTCTGTTCCCATGAGCTCTAAAAAGTGTTCCCATCTCTCGCTGTTCTCTGTTCTCTCTCCCATCTCTCTGTTCCCATCGCTATCTCTCTGTTCCATCTCTCTCTCTCTGTTCCCATCTCTCTCTCTCTGTTCCCATCTCTCTCTCTCTTATCTCCCTCTCTCTCTCTCTCTCTCTGTTCCCATCTCTCTCTCTCTCTCTCTGTTCCCATCTCTCTCTCTCTGTTCCCATCTCTCTCTCTCTGTTCCGTCTCTCTCTCTCTCTCTGTTCCCATCTCTCTCTCTCTCTGTTCCCATCTCTCTCTCTCTGTTCCCATCTCTCTCTCTCTGTTCCCATCGCTCTCTCTCTGTTCCCATCTCTCTCTCTGTTCCCCATCTCTCTCTCTCTGTTCCCATCTCTCTCTCTCTCTGTTCCGTCGCTCTCTCTCTCTCTGTTCCCATATATCTCTCTCTCTCTCTGTTCCCATCTCTCTCTCTCTCTGTTCCCATCGCTCTCTCTCTGTTCCCATCGCTCTCTCTCTCTCTGTTCCACATCGCTCTCTCTCTCTGTTCCGTCGCTCTCTCTCTCTCTGTTCCCATCTCTCTCTCTCTCTCTCTTCTCTCTGTTCCCATCTCTCTCTCTGTTCCCATCTCTCTCTCTCTGTTCCCGTCGCTCTCTCTCTCTCTGTTCCCATCTCTCTCTCTCTGTTCCCATCTCTCTCTCTCTCTGTTCCCGTCGCTCTCTCTCTCTCTGTTCCGTCTATCTCTCTCTGTCTCTCTCTCTGTTCCCATCTCTCTCTCTGTTCGCTCTCTCTCTCTCTGTTCCCGTCGCTCTCTCTCTCTGTTCCCATGCGCTCTCTCTCTCTCTCTGTTCCCATCTCTCTCTCTCTCTCTCCTCTCTGTTCCCATCGCTCTCTCTCTCTCTCTCTGTTCCGTCATCTCTCTCTCTTCTGTTTCGCTCGCTCTCTCTCTCTGTTCCCATCAGCTCTCTCTCTGTTCCCATATACTCTCTCTCTCTGTTCCGTCATAATCTCTCTCTGTTCCGTCGCTCTCTCTCTCTCTGTTCCCGTCGCTCTCTCTCTCTCTGTTCCCGTCGCTCCCTCTCTCTCTCTGTTCCGTCGCTCTCTCTCTCTCTGTTCCCAGCTCTCTCTCTCTGTTCCTCGCTCTCTCTCTCTCTCTCTCTCTCTGTTCTCTGTCTCTCTCTCTCTCTGTTCTCTCTCTCTCTGTTCCCGTCGCTCTCTCTCTCTCTCTCTGTTCCGTGGCTCTCTCTTCTCTCTCTCTCTCTGTTCCGTCGCTCGCTCTCTGTTTCCCTCTCTGTTCCCTCTGTTCCGTCTCTCTCTCTGTTCCCATCTCTCTCTCTCTGTTCCCATCTCTCTCTCTCTGTTCCCATCTCTCTCTCTCTCTGTTCCCATCTCTCTCTCTCTTCTCTGTCTCTCTCTCTCTGTTCCCATCTCTCTCTCTCTCTCTGTTCCGTCTCTCTCTCTCTGTTCCCGTCTCTCTCTCTCTGTTCCCGTCGCTCTCTCGCTCTCTCTCTCTCTGTTCCTCTCTCTCTGTTCCGCTCTCTCTCTCTGTTCCCGTCTCTCTCTCTCTCTCTGTTTTCCTCTCTCTCTCTGTTCCCGTCGTCGCTCTCTCTCTCTCTGTTCCCTGTTCCGTCAGTCTCTCTCCCATCTCTCTCTCTCTGTTCCATCTCTCTCTCTCTGTCTCTCTCTCTCTGTTTCCATCTCTCTCTCTCTCTCTGTTCCCATCGCTCTCTCTCTCTCTCTCTCTCTCTCTGTTCCCGTTAACTCTCTCTCTCTCTGTTGTCTCTCTCTTCCCTGTTCGCTCGCTCTCTCTCTCTCTCTGTTCCGTCTTCCATCGCTCTCTCTCTCTCTCTCTGTTCCCGTCGCTCGCTCTCTCTCTCTGTTCCGTGGCTCTCTCTCTCTCTGTTCCGTCGCTCTCTCTCTCTCTCTCTCTGTTCCGTTCTCTCTCTCTCCTGTTCCGTCAGTCTCTCTCTCTCTGTTCTAAATATATATATATATATAGTTAAAGTCAATATATATATATATATATATGATTACAGTCTCTCTCTCTCTCTCTGTTCCCGTCCTGCTCTCTCTCTCTCTCTGTTCCGTCATTCATGCTCTCTCTCTCTCTCCATCTGTTCCCTATATGTTAAGGTATATATATAATAATATATGTGTTCCCATCTCTATCTACTCTGTTCCGTCGCTCTCTCTCTCTCTCTGTTCTCTCTCTCTCTGTTCCCCGTCGCTCTCTCTCTCTCTGTTCCGTCGCTCTCTCTGTTCTGTTCCGTCGCTCTCTCTCTCTCTCTCTGTTCCCATCGCTCTCTCTCTCTGTTCCCGTCGCTCTCTCTCTCTCTCTGTTCCCGTCAGTCTCTCTCTCTCTCTGTTCCGTCGCTCTCTCTCTCTGTTCCGTCGCTCTCTCTCTCTGTTGTTCCCGTCTCTCTCTCTCTCTCTGTTCCCATCGCTCTCTCTCTGTTCTCTCTGTTCCCGCTCTCTCTCTCTCTCTCTGTTCCCGTCGCTCTCTCTCTCTCTCTCTCTCTGTTCCCGCTCTCTCTCTCTCTGTTCCCATCTCTCTCTCTCTGTTCCGTCGCTCTCTCTCTCTCTCTCTGTTCCGTCGCTCTCTCTCTCTCTCTCTGTCTCTCTCTCTCTGTTCCGTCGCTCTCTCTCTATCTCTCTCTCTGTTCCATAAATATCGCTCTCTCTCTGTTCCGTCTCTACGCTCTCTCTCTGTTCCGTCGCTCTCTCTCTCTCTGTTCCGTCAGTCTCTCTCTCTCTGTTCCGTCTCTCTCTCTCTCTCTGTTCCGTCGCTCTCTCTCTCTCTCTCTCTGTTCCCGTGCTCATCTCTCTCTCTCTCTCTCTCTGTTCCCGTCGCTCGCTCTCTCTCTCTCTCTCTGTTCCCGTCGCTCGCTCTCTCTCTGTCTCCGTTCCCGTCGCTCTCTCTCTCTCTCTCTCTGTTCCCGTCGCTCGCTCGCTCTCTCTCTCTCTCTCTGTTCCCGTCTCTCTCTCTCTCTCTCTCTCTGTTCCCGTCGCTCGCTCTCTCTCTCTCTCTGTTCCCGTCAGCTCTATCTCTCTGTTCCCGTCGCTCACTCTCTCTCTCTGTTCCGTCTGCTAGTTCTCTCTCTCTCTGTTCCGTCTCTCTCTCTCTCTCTCTGTTCCCGTCGCTCGCTCTCTCTCTCTCTCTGTTCCGTCGCTCAGCTCTCTCTCTCTCTGTTCCCGTCAGCTCTCTCTCTCTGTTCCGTCGCTCGCTCTCTCTCTCTCTGTTCCGTCAGTCTCTCTCTCTCTCTCTTCTGTTCTCGCTCTCTCTCTCTCTCTCTGTTCCGTCGCTCGCTCTCTCTCTCTCTCTCTCTCTCTCTGTTCTCTCTCTCTCTCTCTCTCTGTTCCGTTGACCAATAATCTCTCTCTCTCTGTTCCATTTCTCTCTCTCTCTGTTCCCATATATCTCTCTCTCTGTTCCCGCTCTCTCTCTAATAATAATCCGTCGTCGCTCTATCTCTCTCTCTGTTCCGTTAGCTCGCTCTCTCTCTCTCTCTCTGTTCCCGTGTTTCGCTCTCTCTCTCTCTCTCTGTTCCCGTCGCTCTCTCTCTCTCTCTCTCTCTGTTCCGTTCCCATCGCTCTCTCTCTCTCTCTCTGTTCCGTCGCTCTCTCTCTCTCTCTCTCTGTTCCGTGGCTTATCTCTCTATCTCTCTCTGTTCCGTCGTCTCTCTCTCTCTGTTCCCGTCGCTCTCTCTCTCTCTGTTCCGTCGCTCTCTCTCTCTCTCTGTTCCGTCTCTCTCTCTCTCTCTCTGTTCCCGTCTCTCTCTCTCTCTCTGTCTTCTCTGTTCCGTTCTCTCTCTCTCTGTTCCCGTCGCTCTCTCTCTCTCTGTTCCGTCGCTCTCTCTCTCTCTGGTTCTCTCTGTTCCTCTGTTCAGTCGCTCTCTCTCTCTCTCTCTGTTCCGTCGCTCGTCTCTCTCTCTCTCTCTGTTCCGTCGCTCGCTCTCTCTCTCTCTCTGTTCCGTCGCTCTCTCTCTCTCTGTTCCCGTCGCTCGTCTCTCTCTCTCTCTGTTCCCGTCGCTCTCTCTCTCTCTGTTCTGTAACAAAATCTCTCTGTTCCGTCTCTCTGTTCTCTGTTCTCTCTCTCTCTCTCTGTTCCGTCGCTCTCTCTCTCTCTCTCTCTGTTCCCGTCGCTCTCTCTCTCTCTCTCTCTGTTCCGTCAGCTCTCTCTCTCTCTCTGTTCCGTCGCTCTCTCTCTCTCTCTCTCTGTTCCAGTCTCTCTCTCTCTCTCTCTGTTCCCGTCGCTCTCTCTCTCTCTCTGTTCCCTCTGTTCCAGTCTCTCTCTCTCTCTCTGTTCCCGTCAGCTCTCTCTCTATATGTTCCGTCGGCTCTATCTCTCTCTCTCTCTCTTTCTCTGTTCCCGTCGCTCTATATATATATATATATCTCTGTTCCAAACGCTATATATCTGTTCCGTCGCTCTCTCTATCTCTGTTCCGTTTTAAAGTTGAATAATATATATCTCTCTGTTCCCGTCAGTTTCTTCTCTCTCTGTTCCCGTCGCTCGCTCTCTCTCTCTCTCTCTGTTCCCGTCTGCTGCGCTCTCAATCTCTCTCTGTTCCATTCTCTCTCTCTCTGTTCCCTCTCTCTCTCCTCTCTCTGTTCCGTGTTTCCGCTCTCTCTCTCTGTTCCGTCGCTCAGTCTCTCTCTCTCTCTCTCTGTTCCGTCTCTCTGTCTCTCTCTCTCTCTCTCTGTTCCCGTATATATATAGTCTCTCTCTCTCTATATATCTCTCTCTCTGTTCCCGTCGCTCGCTCTCTCTATCTCTCTGTTCCGTCTGCTTCTCTCTGTTCATATAACTCTCTCTCTCTGTTCCGTGCTCGCTCTCTCTCTCTCTCTGTTCCGTCTCTCTCTCTGTTCCCTCTCTCTCTCTCTGTTCTCGGCTCGCTCTCTCTCTCTGTTCCGTTCTCTCTCTCTCTCTGTTCTCTGTTCTCTCTCTCTGTTCTCAAATATAATCTCTGTTCCGTTGCTCTCGCTCTCTCTCTCTCTCTGTTCCCGTCATAATCTCTCTCTCTCTGTTCCCGTCGCTCGCTCTCTCTCTCTCTCTCTCTGTTCCGTCAGCTTTCTCTCTCTCTCTGTTCTCGCTCTCTCTCTCTCTGTTCCGTCGCTCCGCTCTCTCTCTCTCTCTCTGTTCCCGTCGCTTCTCTCTCTCTCTGTTCCGTCGCTCTCTCTCTCTCTCTGTTCCGTCAGTTTCTCTCTCTCTCTCTGTTCCCGTCAGTCTCTCTCTCTCTCTCTCTGTTCCCGTCTCTCTCTCTCTCTCTCTCTGTTCCCCGTCAGCTCTCTCTCTCTCTCTGTTCCGTCCAGTCTCTCTCTCTCTCTCTCTCTCTGTTCCCGTCAGCTCTCTCTCTCTCTCTCTGTTCCCGTCAGCTCTCTCTCTCTCTCTGTTCCGTCGCTTCGCTCGTCTCTCTCTCTCTGTTCCCGTCGCTCTCTCTCTCTCTATATCTGTAATAATCGCTGTCTCTCTCTGTTCCATCGTCGCTCGCTATATCTCTCTCTCTGTTCCTCTCTGTTCCAGTATATATATATATATCTCTCTCTGTTCTCTGTTCCCTCTCTTATATCAGCTCTCTCTCTCTCTGTTCCGCTCGCTCTCTCTCTCTCTGTTCCGTCGCTCTCTCTCTCTCTCTCTCTGTTCCCGTCGCTTTCTCTCTCTCTCTGTTCCGTGAACTCTAATCTCTAATTTAAAATAATAATCTAATCTCTGTTCCGTCAGCTCTCTAATCTCTCTGTTCCGTAGTCTCTCTCTCTCTTCTGTTCCGTTGCAATAATCTCTCTCTCTCTCTCTCTCTCTATCCCGTAATCTCTCTTCCAAGATTCTGTTCCGTCTATCTCTCTCTCTCTGTTCCCGTCAGTTTCTCTCTCTCTCTCTGTTCCCGTCGCTCTCTCTCTCTCTGTTCCGTTCTCGTCTCTCTCTCTCTGTTCCCGTCAGTTTCTCTCTCTCTCTCTGTTCCGTCGCTCGCTCTCTCTCTCTCTCTGTTCCCGTCAGCTCTCTCTCTCTCTCTGTTCCCGTCGCTCTATATATCTCTATATGTTCCGTCAGTTTCTCTCTCTCTCTGTTCCCCGCTATATATATCTCTGTTCCCGTCAGCTCTCTCTCTCTCTGTTCTCTCTCTCTCTCTCTCTCTCTGTTCCCGTTGCTCTCTCTCTCTCTGTTTCCGTCGCTCTCTCTCTCTCTATATATATATCGGCTCTCTCTCTCTCTCTCTCTGTTAAGTATATATATATATATATATCTGTTATATATGGTTTCTCAAGTTCCGATATATATATATATATCTCTGTTTCCAAGATTGGGCAATATATATATATGCTATATCTCTGTTCCCGTATATCTCTCTCTCTCTCTCTGTTCCCAAAGTCTCTCTCTCTCTGTTCCGTCGCTCTCTCTCTCTCTCTGTTCCGTATATATTTCTCTCTCTCTCTCTGTTCCGTCGCTCTCTCTCTCTCTGTTCCCGTCGCTCTCTCTCTCTCTGTTCCGTCAGTCTCTCTCTCTCTCTGTCTCTCTCTCTCTCTCTGTTCCCGTCGCTCTCTCTCTCTCTCTCCCGCTCTCTCTCTCTCTGTTCCCGTCGCTCTCTCTCTCTCTCTCCCGTCTCTCTCTCTCTCTGTTCCGTCGCTCTCTCTCTCTCTCTCTCTCTCTCTGTTCCCGTCGCTCCTCTCTCTCTCTCTCTCTGTTCCAAGTCGCTCGCTCTCTCTCTCTCTCTGTTCTGTTCCTCTGTCTCTCTCTCTCTCTCTCTGTTCCGTCGCTCTCTCTCTCTCTCTCTCTTCCCGTTCCGTCTCTCTCTCTCTGTTCCGTCGCTCTCTCTCTCTCTCTGTTCCGTCGCTCGCTCTCTCTCTCTCTGTTCCCGTCTCTCTCTCTCTCTCTGTTCCCGTCGCTCTCTCTCTCTCTCTGTTCCCGTCAGTCTCTCTCTCTCTGTTCCCGTCGCTCGCTCTCTCTCTCTCTCTGTTCCGTCGCTCTCTCTCTCTCTCTCTCTGTTCCCGTCTCTCTCTCTCTCTCTCTGTTCCGTCAGCTCTCTCTCTCTCTCTGTTCCAGTCGCTCAAATTCTCTCTCTCTCTCTGTTCCCCGTCGCTCTCTCTCTCTCTCTCTCTCTGTTCCGTCGCTCGCTCTCTCTCTCTCTCTTTCCCGTCGCTCGCTCTCTCTCTCTCTCTGTTCCGTCGCTCTCTCTCTCTCTCTCTCTCTGTTCCGTCGCTCAGCTCTCTCTCTCTCTCTCTGTTCCCGTCAGTTTCTCTCTCTCTCTGTTCCGTCGCTCGCTCTCTCTCTCTGTTCCCGTCGCTCGCTCTCTCTCTCTCTGTTCTGTTCCTCTGTCGCTCGCTCGCTCTCTCTCTGTTCCGTCGCTCGCTCTCTCTCTCTCTGTTCCTCTCTCTCTCTCTCTCTCTCTCTCTCTCTCTCTCTCTCTCTCTGTTCCGTCTCTCTCTCTGTTCCCGTCTCTCTCTCTCTCTCTCTGTTCCGTCGCTCTCTCTCTCTCTGTTCCCGTCTCTCTCTCTCTCTGTTCCCGTCGCTCTCTCTCTCTCTCTCTCTCTGTTCCGTCGTTTCTCTCTCTCTCTCTCTGTTCCGTCTCAAATCTCTCTCTCTCTCTCTGTTCCCGTCGCTCGCTCTCTCTCTCTCTCTGTTCCCGTCGCTCTCTCTCTCTCTCTCTGTTCCCGTCGCTCTCTCTCTCTCTGTTCCGTCAGTCTCTCTCTCTCTGTTCCCGTCGCTCTCTCTCTCTCTCTGTTCCCGTCGCTCAGCTCTCTCTCTCTCTCTGTTCCGTCAACGCTCTCTCTCTCTCTCTGTTCCGTCGCTCGCTCTCTCTGTTCCCGTCGCTCTCTCTCTCTCTCTCTCTGTTCCCGTCAGTCTCTCTCTCTGTTCCCGTCGCTCGTTCTCTCTGTTCCCGTCGCTCTCTCTCTCTTCCTCTGTTCCGTCTCTCTCTCTCTCTGTTCCCGTCGCTCTCTCTCTCTCTCTCTGTTCCCGTCAGTCTCTCTCTCTCTGTTCCCGTCTCTCTCTCTCTCTCTCTCTCTGTTCCCGTCGCTCTCTCTCTCTCTCTCTCTCTCTCTGTTCCCGTCAGCTCTCTCTCTCTCTCTCTGTTCCCGCTCTCTCTCTCTCTCTCTCTCTGTTCCCGTCGCTCTCTCTCTCTCTCTCTCTGTTCCGTCCTCGCTCTCTCTCTGTTCCGTCTCTCTCTCTCTCTGTTCCCGCTCGCTCTCTCTCTCTGTTCCCGTCGCTCTCTCTCTCTCTGTTCCGTCGCTCGCTCTCTCTCTCTCTGTTCCGTCGCTCGCTCTCTCTCTCTCTGTTCCATCGCTCTCTCTCTCTCTGTTCCCGTCGCTCGCTCTCTCTCTCTCTCTGTTCCCGTCGCTCTCTCTCTCTCTCTCTCTGTTCCCGTTCCGAATCTCTCTCTCTCTCTCTGTTCCCGTCGCTCGCTCTCTCTCTCTCTCTCTGTTCCCGTCGGCTGTCTCTCTCTCTCTCTGTTCCGTCATCCGCTCTCTATCTCTCTCTCTCTGTTCCGATTAGGCAAAATATATATCTCTCTCTCTGTTCCCGTCGCTATATATATCTCTCTCTCTCTCTTCTGTTCCGTCGCTCGCTCTCTCTCTCTCTCTCTCTGTTCCGTCGCTCGCTCTCTCTCTGTTCCCGTCGCTCGCTCTCTCTCTCTCTCTGTTCCCGTCGCTCTCTCTCTCTCTCTCTGTTCCGTCAGTTTCTCTCTCTCTCTCTGTTCCCGTCGCTCGCTCTCTCTCTCTCTCTGTTCCCGTCGCAGCTCTCAATCTCTCTCTGTTCCGTCGCTCAGCTCTCTCTGTTCTCTCTCTCTGTTCCCGTCAGTTCTCTCTCTCTCTCTGTTCCGTCGTCGCTCTCTCTCTCTCTCTGTTCCGTCAGTCTCTCTCTCTCTCTCTCTCTCTTCCCGTCTCTCTCTCTCTCTGTTCCCGTCGCTCGCTCAATCTCTCTCTCTCTGTTCCGTCGCTCTCTCTCTCTCTCTCTCTGTTCCCGTCTCTCTCTCTCTCTCTCTGTTCCCGTCGCTCTCTCTCTCTCTCTCTGTTTCCTCTGTTGAAAATCTCTCTCTCTCTCTCTCTCTCTGTTCCCGTCGCTCGCTCTCTCTCTCTCTCTGTTCCGCTCTCTCTCTGTCTCTCTCTCTCTCTGTTCCCGTCGCTCGCTCTCGCTCTCTCTCTCTCTGTTCCGATCGCTCGCTCTCTCTCTGTTCCCGTCGCTCTCTCTCTCTCTTCTGTTCCGTCGCTCTCTCTCTCTCTCTCTCTGTTCCGTCGCTCTCTCTCTCTCTCTGTTCCCGTCGCTCGCTCTCTCTCTCTCTCTGTTCCTGTTCCGTCGCTCTCTCTCTCTCTCTGTTCCCGTCAGTTTCTCTCTCTCTCTGTTCCCGTCGCTCGCTCTCTCTCTCTCTGTTCCCGTCGCTCTCTCTCTCTCTCTGTTCCCGTCAGTCTTCTCTCTCTGTTCCCGTCGCTCTCTCTCTCTCTCTGTTCCGTCAGTCTCTCTCTCTCTCTCTCTGTTCCCGTCAGTCTCTCTCTCTCTCTGTTTCCGCTCTCTCTCTCTCTCTCTCTGTTCCGTCAGTCTCTCTCTCTCTCTCTGTTCCCGTCTTATCTCTCTCTCTCTGTTCCGTCAAATCTCTCTCTCTCTCTGTTCCGTATATATATATATATATCTCTCTCTATATATATGTTTCCCCGTTCGCTCTCTCTCTCTCTCTCTCTATCTCTCTCTGTTCCGTCGCTTTCTCGCTCTCTCTCTCTCTCTCTCTCTCTGTTCCGTCGCTCTCTCTCTCTCTCTCTGTTCCGTCGCTCGCTCTCTCTCTCTCTCTCTCTGTTCCCGTCAGGATTTCTCTCTCTCTCTCTGTTCCGTCGCTCAGCTCTCTCTCTCTTCTGTTCCTGTCGCTCTCTCTCTCTCTCTCTGTTCCGTCGCAGTCTCTCTCTCTCTGTTCCGTCGCTCGCTCTCTCTCTCTGTTCCCGTCTCTCTCTCTCTCTCTCTGTTCCCGTCGCTCTCTCTCTCTCTCTCTCTGTTCCCGTCGCTCTCTCTCTCTCTCTCTCTGTTCCGTCAGCTCTCTCTCTCTCTCTCTGTTCCCAAAGCTCTCTCTCTCTCTCTCTCTGTTCCGTCGCTCTCTCTCTCTCTCTCTCTGTTCCCGTCTCTCGCTCTCTCTCTCTCTCTCTCTCTGTTCCCGTCGCTCGCTCTCTCTCTCTCTCTCTTCCCTCTCTCTGTTCCACGTCTCTGTTCTCTCTCTCTCTCTCTCTCTCTGTTCCCGTCGCTCTCTCTCTCTCTCTCTCTCTGTTCCCTCGCTCGCTCTCTCTCTCTCTCTCTCTCTGTTCCCGTCGCTCGCTCTCTCTCTCTCTCTGTTCCCGTCGCTCGCTCTCTCTCTCTCTCTCTCTCTGTTCCGTCGCTCTCTCTCTCTCTCTCTCTCTCTCTCTGTTCCGTCTCTCTCTCTCTCTCTGTTCCCCAAATCTCTCTCTCTCTCTCTGTTCCGTCGCTCGCTCTCTCTCTCTCTCTGTTCTCTCTCTCTCTGTTCCGTCGCTGTTCTCTCTCTCTCTCTCTCTCTCTCTCTGTTCCGTCGCTCAGCTCTCTCTCTCTCTCTCTCTCTGTTCCGTTCCCCTCTCGCTCTCTCTCTCTCTCTCTCTGTTCCCGTCGCTCTCTCTCTCTTCTCTCTCTCTCTCTGTTCCCGTCGCTTCTCTCTCTCTCTCTCTCTCTGTTCCGTCGCTCGCTCTCTCTCTCTCTCTCTGTTCCCGTCGTTCTCTCTCTCTCTCTCTCTCTCTTCCAGTCGTTCGCTCTCTCTCTCTCTCTCTGTTCCCGTCGAAACATATATCTCTCTCTCTCTCTCTGTTCCGTCGCTCGCTCTCTCTCTCTCTGTTCCGTCGCTCTCTCTCTCTCTCTCTGTTCCCGTCAGCTCTCTCTCTCTCTCTCTGTTCCCGTCGCTCGCTCTCTCTCTCTCTGTTCCGTCTCTCTCTCTCTCTCTCTGTTCCCGTCGCTCGCTCTCTCTCTCTCTCTCTGTTCCCGTCGCTCGCTCTCTCTCTCTCTCTCTTCCCGTCGCTCTCTCTCTCTCTCTCTCTGTTCCCGTCGCTCGTCTCTCTCTCTCTGTTCCCGTCGCTCTCTCTCTCTCTGTTCCGTCGTCTCTCTCTCTCTCTCTGTTCCGTCTCTCGCTCTCTCTCTCTCTCTGTTCCGTCAGTTTCTCTCTCTCTCTCTGTTCCGTCAGCTCTCTCTCTCTCTCTCTGTTCCGTCGCTCGCTCTCTCTCTCTCTCTCTGTTCCCGTCGCTCGCTCTCTCTCTCTGTTCCCGTCTCTCTCTCTCTCTCTCTGTTCCGTCGCTCTCTCTCTCTCTCTCTGTTCCGTCAGTCTCTCTCTCTCTCTCTGTTCCGTCAGTCTCTCTCTCTCTCTGTTCCGTCTCTCTCTCTCTCTCTGTTCCCGTCGCTCTCTCTCTCTCTCTCTCTGTTCCGTCGCTCGCTCTCTCTCTCTCTCTGTTCCGTCGCTCTCTCTCTCTCTCTCTCTGTTCCCGCTCGCTCTCTCTCTCTCTGTTCCGTCGCTCTCTCTCTCTCTCTCTCTGTTCCCGTCGCTCGCTCTCTCTCTCTCTCTGTTCCGTCGCTCTCTCTCTCTCTCTCTGTTCCGTCGCTCTCTCTCTCTCTCTCTGTTCCCGTCAGTCTCTCTCTCTCTCTCTCTGTTCCATCTTCGCTCTCTCTCTCTCTCTCTCTGTTCCGTCGCTCGCTCTCTCTCTCTCTCTCTCTCTCTGTTGCTCTCTCTCTCTCTCTCTCTGTTCCGTCTCGCTCTCTCTCTCTGTTCCCGTCGCTCGCTCTCTCTCTCTCTCTCTCTGTTCCCATTAAAAACTCTCTCTCTCTCTCTCTCTGTTCCCGTCGCTCGCTCTCTCTCTCTCTCTCTCTCTCTGTTCTCTGTTCCCGTCAAGCTCTCGCTCTCTCTCTCTCTCTGTTCCGTCGCTCGCTCTCTCTCTCTTCCTGTTCCGCTCTCTCTCTCTCTCTGTTCCCGTCTTCGCAACTCTCTCTCTCTCTCTCTGTTCCGTCAGTTTCTCTCTCTCTCTCTCTCTCTCTGTTCCCGGCCAGCTCGCTCTCGCTCTCTCTCTCTCTCTGTTCCTGTTCCGTGGCTCGCTCTCAAATCTCTCTCTGTTCCGTCGCTCTCTCTCTCTCTCTCTGTTCCCGCTCTCTTCTCTCTCTCTCTGTTCCATCGCTCGCTCTCTCTCTCTCTATCTCTGTTCCCGTCAGCTCTCTCTCTCTCTCTCTTCTGTCTCTCTCTCTCTGTTCCCGTCGTCGCTCTCTCTCTCTCTCTGTTCCCGTCGCTCGCTCTCTCTCTCTCTGTTCCGTCGCTCGCTCTCTCTCTCTCTCTGTTCCGTCGCTCGCTCTCTCTCTCTCTCTGTTCCGTCGCTTCTCATTCTCTCTCTGTTCTCCTCTCTCTCTCTCTCTGTTCCCGTCCAGGTCTCTCTCTCTCTCTGTTCCGTCGCTCGGCTCTCTCTCTCTCTCTCTCTCTCTGTTCCCGTCGCTTCTCTCTCTCTCTCTCTCTCTGTTCCCGTCGCTCTCTCTCTGTTCTCTCTCTCTCTCTCTCTCTGTTCCCGTCGCTCGCTCTCTCTCTCTCTCTCTGTTCCCGTCGCTCTCTCTCTCTCTCTCTCTCTCTCTGTTCTGTTCCGCTCTCTCTCTCTGTTCCCGCTCTCTCTCTCTCTCTCTCTGTTCCCGTCGCTCGCTCTCTCTCTCTAATCTCTCTGTTCCGTCGCTCGCTCTCTCTCTCTCTCTCTCTGTTCCGTCGCTCTCTCTCTCTCTCTCTCTCTCTCTCTCTGTTCCCGTCTCGCTCTCTCTCTCTCTCTGTTCCCGTCAGTTTCTCTCTCTCTCTGTTCCCGTCGCTCTCTCTCTCTCTCTCTGTTCCGTCGCTCGCTCTCTCTCTCTCTCTCTCTGTTCCCGTCAGTTTCTCTCTCTCTCTGTTCCCGTCGCTCGCTCTCTCTCTCTCTCTCTGTTCCCGATCAGCTCTCTCTCTCTCTGTTCCGTCGCTCTCTCTCTCTCTCTCTCTGTTCCGTCAGCTCTCTCTCTCTCTCTGTTCCCGTCTCTCTCTCTCTCTCTCTGTTCCGTGCTCTCTCTCTCTCTCTGTTCCTCTCTGTTCCCGTCTCTCTCTCTCTCTCTCTCTGTTCCGAGATCGCTCTCTCTATATATATATATATATCTGTTCCGTCGCTCTCTCTCTCTCTCTCTCTCTCTCTCTCTCTCTGTTCCGTCGCTCACTCTCTCTCTCTCTCTCTCTCTCTGTTTCCCGTCTTTCTCTCTCTCTCTGTTCCCGTCTCTCTCTCTCTCTCTCTCTCTGTTCCCATCGCTCTCTCTCTCTCTCTCTCTCTGTTCCGTCGCTCGCTCTCTCTCTCTCTCTGTTCCTGTGCTCTCTCTCTCTCTCTCTCTCTCTGTTCAGTCTCTCTCTCTCTCTCTCTCTCTCTGTTCTCTCAGTTCTCTCTCTCTCTCTCTGTTCCCGTCAGTCTCTCTCTCTCTCTGTTCCCGTGCTGGCTCTCTCTCTCTGTTCCCGTCCCTCTCTCTCTCTCTCTCTCTGTTCCCGTCGCTCTCTCTCTCTCTCTCTCCTCTCTCTCTGTTCCCGTCGTTCGCTCTCTCTCTCTCTCTCTCTAGTTCTCTCTCTCTCTCTCTGTTCCCGTCTGTTCCCTCTGTTAACGCTCTCTCTCTCTCTCTGTTCCCGTCGCTCGCTCTCTCTCTCTCTCTGTTCCACGTCGCTCGCTCTCTCTCTCTCTCTGTTCCGTCGCTCTCTCTCTCTCTCTGTTCCGTCCAATCTCTCTCTCTCTCTGTTCCCGTTCCCGTCGCTCGCTCTCTCTCTCTCTCTGTTCCCGTCGCTCTCTCTCTCTCTCTCTCTCTCTGTTCCCAGTTTCTCTCTCTCTCTGTTCTCTCTCTCTGTTCTCTCTCTCTCTCTCTGTTCCGTCGCTCTCTCTCTCTCTCTCTATATTTCGCTCTCAATCACTCTCTGTTCCAGTCTATATATCTCTCTCTCTCTGTTCTGTTCCGTCACAAATATATCTCTCTCTCTCTCTCTGATTGATATATCTCTATATATATATGTTCCCGTCAAGTCTCTCTCTCTCTCTCTGTTCCCGTCAGTCTCTCTCTCTCTCTCTGTTCCATATTCGCTCTTCTCTCTCTCTCTCTGTTCCGCTCGCTCTCTCTCTCTCTCTCTGTTCCCGTCGCTCTCTCTCTCTCTGTTCCCGTCGCTCTCTCTCTCTCTCTGTTCATTAAGCTCTCAGTCTCTCTCTCTCTGTTCCGTCGCTCTCTCTCTCTCTCTGTTCCGTCGCTCGCTCTCTCTCTCTCTCTGTTCCATTCGCTCGCTCTCTCTCTCTGTTCCCGTCGCTCTCTCTCTCTCTGTTCTGTCGCTCGCAGTCTCTCTCTCTCTGTTCCGTCGTCACTCTCTCTCTCTCTCTGTTCCCGTCGCTCTCTCTCTCTCTCTCTGTTCCCGTCTCTCTCTCTCTCTCTCTCTCTGTTCCGTCTCTCTCTCTCTCTCTGTTCCCGTCAGTCTCTCTCTCTCTCTGTTCCCGTCGCTCGCTCTCTCTCTCTCTCTGTTCCCGTCAGTTTCTCTCTCTCTCTCTCTGTTCCGTCATATCTCTCTCTCTCTCTGTTCCAGTTCGCTCTCTCTCTCTCTCTCTCTCTCTGTTCCGCTCTCTCTCTAATCTCTCTCTCTCTCTGTTCCGTCTCGTCTCTCTCTCTCTCTCTGTTCCCGTCTCTCTCTCTCTCTCTCTCTCTCTCTCTCTCTCTCTCTGTTCCGTCGTCTCTCTCTCTCTCTCTCTGTTCCATTAAATCTCTCTCTCTCTCTCTCTCTCTGTTCCCGTCGTTCTCTCTCTCTCTCTCTCTGTTCCTCTCTCTCTCTCTGTTCCGTCGCTACTCTCTCTCTCTCTCTCTCTGTTCCCGTCTGAAACGCTCTCTCTCTCTCTCTCTGTTTCCGTCGCTCGCTCTCTCTCTCTCTGTTCTCGCTCTCTCTCTCTCTCTCTGTTCCGCTCGCTCTCTCTCTCTCTCTCTGTTCCCGTCGCTCGCTCTCTCTCTCTCTCTGTTCCGTATATATATATCTATCTGTTTTAAGATTAAAGCTCTATCTCTCTCTCTCTGTTCCGTTGAAACAACCAATCTCTCTCTCTGTCTGTTCCCGTCAGCTCTCTCTCTCTCTCTCTCTGTTCCGTCTCGCTCTCTCTCTCTCTGTTATATTGCTCTCTCTCTCTCTCTGTTCCGTCAAATCGCTCTCTCTCTCTCTGTTCCCAGTCGCTCGCTCTCTCTCTCTCTCTGTTCCCGTCAGTTTCTCTCTCTCTCTGTTCCGTCTCTCTCTCTCTCTCTCTCTCTGTTCCCGTCGCTCGCTCTCTCTCTCTCTCTGTTCCCGTCGCTCGCTCTCAATCACTCTCTGTTCCGTCGCTCGCTCTCTCTCTCTCTCTGTTCCCGTCTCGCTCTCTCTCTTCTGTTCTCTCTCTCTCTCTCTCTGTTCCGTCAGTCTCTCTCTCTCTCTGTTCCGTCAGTCTCTCTCTCTCTCTGCTCTCTCTCTCTCTCTCTGTTCCCGTCGCTCGCTCTCTCTCTCTCTCTGTTCCCGTCGCTCTCTCTCTCTCTCTCTCTCTCTGTTCCGTCTCGCTCTCTCTCTCTCTCTCTCTCTGTTCCGTCGCTCGCTCTCTCTCTCTCTCTGTTCCCGTCAGTCTCTCTCTCTCTGTTCCCGTCGCTCTCTCTCTCTCTCTCTGTTCCCGTCAGCTCTCTCTCTCTCTGTTCCGCTCGCTCTCTCTCTCTCTCTCTCTGTTCCCGTCGCTCTCTCTCTCTCTCTGTTTAAGTCGCTCTCTCTCTCTCTCTCTCTGTTCCCGTCTCTCTCTCTCTCTCTGTTCCCGTCCGCTCTCTCTCTCTGTTCCCATCTCTCTCTCTCTCTCTGTCTCTGTATCCCTCTCTCTCTCTCTGTTCCGTCGCTCTCTCTCTCTCTCTCTCTCTCTGTTCCCGTCTCTCTCTCTCTCTCTCTCTGTTCCGTCGCTCGCTCTCTCTCTGTTCTCTCGCTCTCTCTGTTCCGTATATCTCTATCTGTTCTCTCTATATCTGTTCCGTCTTCGCTCTCTCTCTCTCTCTCTCTCTCTCTCTGTTCCGTATCTCTCTCTCTCTCTCTCTCTCTGTTCCCGTCGCTCTCTCTCTCTCTCTCTCTCTCTCTCTGTTCCGTCGCTCTCTCTCTCTCTCTCTCTCTGTTCCCATCTTGCTCGCTCTCTCTCTCTCTCTCTCTTCCGTCTCTCTGCTCTCGCTCTCTCTCTGTTCCGTCATCTCTCTCTCTCTCTCTCTGTTCCCGTCAGTTCTCTCTCTCTCTCTCTGTTCCCGTGCGCTCTCTCTCTCTCTCTGTTCCGTCGCTCGCTCTCTCTCTCTCTCTGTTCCCGTCAGTTTCTCTCTCTCTCTCTGTTCCGTCGCTCGCTCTCTCTCTCTCTCTCTCTCTGTTCCCGTCGTCGCTCTCTCTCTCTCTGTTCCTCTGTGTCGCTCGCTCTCTCTCAATCACTCTCTCTCTCTCTCTGTTCCGTCGCTCAGTTTCTCTTCTCTCTGTATATATATATTGTTCGCTCGCTCTCTCTTCTCTCTGTTCCCGTAATAGCTCGCTCTCCCTCTCTTGAGCTGTTCTCAGTCTCTCTCTCTCTCTGTTCCCTCGCTCAGTCTCTCTCTCTCTCTGTTCCCGTCGCTCTCTCTCTCTCTCTCTGTTCCGTCAGCTCTCTCTCTCTCTCTCTGTTCCATCCCGCTCAGTCTCTCTCTCTCTCTCTGTTCCGTCAGCTCAGCTCTCTCTCTCTCTCTGTTCCCGTCGCTCGCTCTCTCTCTCTCTCTGTTCCCGTCAGTCTCTCTCTCTCTCTCTGTTCCACAGCTCTCTCTCTCTCTCTCTGTTCCCGTCGCTCGCTCTCTCTCTCTCTCTCTGTTCCCGTCAATCGCTTTCTCTCTCTCTCTGTTCCCAGTCGCTCATATATATATATGCTCTCTCTCTCTCTCTGTTCCCGTCAGTTTCTCTCTCTCTCTGTTCCGTCGCTCAAACTCTATCTCTCTCTCTCTCTGTTCCCGTCTATCTCTCTCTCTCTCTATCTAATATATATAATAATAATCACTCTCTGTTCCAGAAACTCTAATAATCAAAATAATCTATTCCGTATATATATCTCTCTCTCTGTTCCGTCGCTCGCTCTCTCTATATCTCTGTTCCGTCGCTCGCTCTCTCTCTCTCTCTGTTCCCGTCAGCTCGCTCTCTCTCTCTCTCTGTTCCCGTCAGTTTCTCTCTCTCTCTGTTCCGTCATTTCTCTCTCTCTCTCTCTGTTCCGTCGCTCGCTCTCTCTCTCTCTCTGTTCCGTCTCTCTCTGTTCCCGTCGCTCGCTCTCTCTCTCTCTTCCGTCAGTCTCTCTCTCTCTCTCTGTTCCGTCGCTCGCTCTCAATCACTCTCTGTTCCCGTCAGTTTTCTCTCTCTCTCTCTGTTCCCGTCGCTCGCTCTCTCTCTCTCTGTTCCCGTCGCTCGCTCTCTCTCTCTCTCTCTGTTCCCGTCAGTCTCTCTCTCTCTCTCTGTTCCCGTCAGCTCTCTCTCTCTCTCTCTCTGCTCTCTGTCTCTCGTCGTCTCGTCTCTCTCTCTCTCTCTCTGTTCCCGTCGCTCGCTCTCTCTCTCTCTCTCTCTCTGTTCCAGTCGCTCGTCTCTCTCTCTCTCTCTCTGTTCCCGTCGCTCTCTCTCTCTCTCTCTCTGTTCCGATCGCTCGCTCTCTCTCTCTCTCTGTTCCGTCGTCTCGCTCTCTCTCTCTCTCTGTTCCGTCATCGCTCTCTCTCTCTCTCTGTTCCGTCGCTCGTCTCTCTCTCTCTCTCTGTTCCATGTCGCTCTCTCTCTCTCTCTCTCTCTCTGTTCCATCGTCTGTCTCATCTGCTCTCTCTCTCTCTCTGTTCCCGTCGCTCGCTCTCTCTCTCTCTCTGTTCCGTCGCTCAGCTCTCTCTCTCTCTCTGTTCCCGTCAGCTCGCTCTCTCTCTCTCTGTTCCCGTCGCTCGCTCTCTCTCTCTCTGTTCTCGTCGCTAATATAATAATATATGTTCCCGATTGCTCTCTCTCTCTATCTTCTCTGTTCCGTAATAATAATATATAATAATAATATATCTCTGTTCCGATTGGGCAAATATATATCTATAATAATAATATCTATCTTTAAGATTCCGAATCATAATAATCTAATCTATCTCTTCTGTTCCGGCTAGGTCTATATGTAATAATAATAATAATGGATCTCTGTTCCAGATTGCTCTAATCTATATATATCTATCTATCTGTTCCCAGTGGAGCTATCTATCTCTCTCTCTCTCTCTCTCTGTTCCCGTCGCTCGCTCTCTCTCTCTCTCTCTCTGTTCCCGTCGCTGCTATAATATATCTGTTCTGTTCCGTCGCTCGCTCTCTCTCTCTCTCTGTTCCCGATTGCTCTCTCTCTCTCTC